>NW_020175019.1:162317-217245 GCF_003031525.2 Neophocaena asiaeorientalis asiaeorientalis
TACATGTAAAAGAATGAAATTAGAACACTTTGTAACACCATACAGAAAAATAAATTCAAAATGGATTAAAGACCTCAATATAAGGTCAGAAACCATCGAACTCTTAGAAGAAACTATAGGCAGAACACTCTATGACATAAATCACAGCCAGATCCTTTTTGACCCACCTCCTAGAGAAATGGAAATAAAAACAAACAAATGGGACTAAAAATAGAACTACCATATGACCTGGCAATCCCACTACTGGGCGTATACCCAAAGAAAACCATAATTCAAGAAGAGTCATGTACCACAGTTTTCATTGCAGCTCTATTTACAATAGCCAGGACATGGAAGCAACCTAAGTGTCCATCAACAGATGAATGGATAAAGATATGACTCAGCCATAAAAAGAAACGAAATTGAGTTATTTGTAGTGAGGTGGAGGGGCCTAGAGTCTGTCCTACAGAGTGAAGTAAGTCAGAAAGAGAAAAACAAATACCGTATGCTAACACATATATATGGAATCTTAAAAAAAAAAAAAAAGGAAATGGTTATGAAGAACCTATTGACAGAACAGGAATAAAGATGCAGATGTAGAGGATGGACTTGAGGACACGGGGAGGGAGAAGGGTAAGCTGGGATGAAGTAGAGAGTGGCCTGGACATATATACACTACCAAATATAAAATAGACAGCTAGTGGGAAGCAGCCACATAGCACAGGGAGATCAGGTCGGTGCTTTGTGACCACCTAGAGGGGTGGGATAGGGAGCGTGGGAGGGAGGCTTAATAAGGAGGGGATATGGGGATATATGTATACGTATAGCTGATTCACTTTGTTATACAGCAAAAACTAACACAACAATGTAAAGCAATTATGCTCCAATAAAAATGTTAAATTAAAAAAAAACCAAAGGAAACACAAGGAACTAGAAAAAGGAAATTACTATAGATAAAATATAGTTAAGACCTTAAATTAATTAAAAATAAAAATAAAAAATTAAGGATAAATTGTATTTCTCCTTTTTACTTCACTCTGTATGACAGACTCTAGGTCTATGCACCTCATTACAGATAACTGAATTTCATTTCTTTTTATCGCTGAGCAATATTCCATTGTATATATGTGCTGACTCACTTTGTTATACAGCAGCAACTAACACAACATTGTAAAGCAATTTTACTCCAATAAAGATGTTTAAAAAGAAACCTTTAGGAATATTGATTATAAAGAACATCCAAGAAAGGAGAAGTGAAATTTCATGTTATAAAATTTTTATACCAACATATTTAATCCATTGTTAGAGTTAAGCAAACATAGGGTCATTTTTATATCTTACATTTAAAAGAAAATAACCATTTATTGAGGCATGTAGAGGCAGATTATCAAAGTGGTTAAAAAGACAGGATCTGGAGCCAGACCACCTGGTTTCAAATTTCATCATGTTAAGTAATTACTTAGCACCTTGCTGAGATTCAATTCATCCATCTTGAAAATGCTGGTAACATTCATGTTTAGTTCATAGGATTGTTGAGAGGATTAAATAGGCTAATATGAATAAGGACAGAAGAACCATGATGAGAGCAAAGCAACCATATCAAGAAATTTTAGTTGTTGTTGTTGCTGTTTGTCGTTCTTACTAGTATTATTTAATAGGATGTGAAAATTGAAGTTTTGCCTGAAGTGTCAATATATGATAATTATCTGATACCCAGCTGAGTGTGAGACAGAATATCCTGGAGGAATCTTCGAAGTGGATAAATCAGAAGAGATTCCATGGCTCTTTAACCTTTCACCCACTTTGAGAATATAAAAGAATGTAGAATGGATAGGCAGAGAGGAACTGGAAAGATTTCTTTAGAGAGCTGCTAAGGTGTCTCCTCTCCCTCTGATGGGGTGAGCGGTCTACCATCTTCCCTGAAATTCTGAAGGGTGGAAGTTTTAGGGGGACTGCTAAGAGAAGTTAAGGGGTATTTCCTGGAGTAAGGAGATGCAGTATACTTACGTCTCATTCACACCTGTGAAAGGTGAAGCATGTATGCGGGGGCGTGGGAGGGGGTGCTGAGAGGGAGAGAGAAGAGGAGAGGGAGAGAGAGGGGGAGAGAGAAGGAAGGAGAGAGGATAAAGGACCAGAAAGTGATACTCCTGCAGGGAGTTGGGGGGAGGAGAAGGGGTAACAGGCATGAATGTTTCCCATGGAGCAGATTTGGTCCACATGAAAGAGAAAGCCTACCTGGAGAAGTTTTGGTTTTTTTTGTTTTTTTTTTTAAGAAGATGTTGGGGGTAGGAGTTTAGTAATTTATTTATTTATTTTTGCTGTGTTGGGTCTTCATTTCTGTGCGAGGGCTTTCTCTAGTTGTGGCAAGCGGGGGCCACTCTTCATCGCGGTGCGGGGGCCTCTCACTATCGCGGCCTCTCTTGTTGCGGAACACAGGCTCCAGACATGCAGGCTCAGTAGTTGTGGCTCACGAGCCTAGTTGCTCCACGGCATGTGGGATCCTCCCAGACCAGGGCTCGAACCCGCGTCCCCTGCATTAGCAGGCAGATTCTCAACCACTGCCCCACCAGGGAAGCCCCCTGGAGAAGTTTTAAACCCTGCCCAGGAAGAGATGAGTCCTCAGAGATGCTTGATCTGAGGAGACGGTGACCAACCAAAGGGGAGGCTCTCACCATCTGAGCTTAGTTCAAGCTGGAGAGCAATGCCAAATCCACATCAGTAACCTTAAATGAAAGATTCAGCTTTACACATTTGCCAGTCACCAACCAAATAAGAACAGTTCTGTCCTTATGTCTCTTTACTCCTCCCTGCCCCTTTGTACCTGGGTGTGGATATGACAAGAAAGACAGGTAAGCTGGTCACATAAGTCACCTTATATAAGACGTGTCCAGGAGGATGGGAGAGCTCTTTAGCTTTGATTGAAGATTCTAAGGTTGATTACTATGATGATCTTAGACCGTACACTAAGGTAGTACTTATAACTTAAAGTGATTGTATGACCAAACTTTTCCTAAGAGCATGGAATCATGGGAATTTCTGAGTTTTCATTCAGTAGTAGGAGAAATTATCCTAGAAAAAAATAGTCCTTAAAAGGAAAGAAGTCAAAAGTTCCCCAAATTTTGAATTGCTTATGCTGTTCTGCTGGTTTGTTACCACAAAAGAGAAAGGAACCCTAAACTATACATACAGAGGACATAAATAAATAGGAAGGGTCATGGCTTAATACAGCATTGATAAAGTAAATACTTACATGATTCAGTACCTAGGCTACCACATGAATTAAAAATGACCATGTGTAATAAATTAATTTCCAACATAAATAGAACAAAGAGAGAAAATAAACCTTAACATCTTTTTACCTTGTGTGAATACAGAAGAGATCAGTAAGATACGACATTGTTTCTGGATGATTAGAATGTGTTGAAAATATAGTGTATCAATTATAAGTGGTCATAATTTGCAAACTTTCTACTGGATTTTATGTACATGCACTGCATTAAACATTTTAATTAGTATTTTCCCTCCACTTTTTGAAAGCTAGATCCCAAAATGGGGTATTGATCTAAATAAGATCTAGTGAAAAATATGTATTGATTGATGATGTTTAGCACAGGGTCTTGCACATGGAAGATGCTTTTTAATACTAAGTTTTTATTTATTTTAGTTTGATTTTAAGTTCAGCAGAAATACAGAATTCATATATTTGCTTATGTAAAAAGGATTTTTCACTCCAAAAACATGAAACAATGTGTACTGTAGTTTCCTTTGGGATATTAGAAGTGTTGAACCTAGAAGCCTAAATCTTGAAAGTCATAAATATTTTTGTCATAAAATATTATCTGCAGGAATAATTCTAAATATCAGATTTTTAAAAAAACTATACTAGTATGATATTGAGTTTTATCGTTTTAATTTTACTTGTTGATATCTTAAAAGTTTCCTCTTGCATTTTAATAAAATGTATTATTTATTAGTGCTTGAAGCATGTGATATTGTTTATTGGAAAATCTACTAACATGTTAAAAGATCCAAACAAAAAACCTGCCTTAGAACTATAGAAATTTCAACCAGATTGAACTAAATTAGGTTTACTTTTCCTCTGTGTACTATAAGAGAGATTGGACATCAGAAGTTTTCTTCAAAAATATTAAAATCTGTTTTATTATATGTTGTATTGTCTAAAAATAATATCTGCTTTGATCCAACTCATAACTATAATTTCAATTTAACCTTATTGCAACTCAGTGAGCAAAATATTCTACCCTTCAAGTATTAAAGTAATAGTTCAATTTCAATAAATTTACTATGAGTCTGTAAATCAGTATTAGAAGCATCAATCTTAGAAGATCCAATAGTAAGGAATGATAAAATAGTAGAGTAATAAAAATAAGCACCTGTGCTTTAATATCCTGGACTGTCCTTTGTGGGATATATGAGTTGCTAATGTCATATTCTACTCTTTGCTTTTATCTTAGTTAGATTCTGGTTGCTTTTTCTGTCATTAATATTAATGTAATCAAATTCATCTGTCTTTTTAGTTTATGCTGCTTTTTTTTTCTTTAAGAAATGCTTTCATTCCTCAGGATTAAAAATATACTCACATACATTCATTTTAAAACATAATATTTTTTCTTTCACTCTGAGCCTCTTCAATGTGAGATTTATTTTAGTATCTAGTGTGAACTTAGGAATACACTTTTGCATTTTTCATGTAGATGGTTAAATGTCTCAGAATCTTTGACTGAATAGTTTTTCTTTTCTTATTTTTTGTGACACCTTTATTGCTTAATAGGTTTCCATATAAGTGTGGATCTGATCTTGGGTTATCTATTTTTTTGTCTATTTGTCCGTTTCTGTGTGCATACCTCACTACCTTAATTCATACAGTTTCATGTAAAAAGTTTAAGTAAATCTTGATATCTGACAGATATTGAAAGAGTTACTGTTTGTTAGTCTTCTTAATTTCTTTAACTTTACTATCAAATATGATTTATTTATTTGTCCTTTCATTTTACTGAAGTATAGTTGATTTCCAATATTATATTAGTTTCAGGTATACAACATAGGAATTCAAAATATTTATAGATTATATTCCGTTTTAAAATATTGGCTATATTTCCTGCACTGTACAGTATATCCTTGTAGTTTTAAAATTTTATACCTGGTAGTTTATAGCTCTTAATCCCCTACCCCTATCTTGCCCCCCTCTCCCCATTGGTAACCACTAGTTTGTTCTTTATATCTGTGAGTCTATTTCTGTTTTGTTATATTCATTTATTTGATTTATTTTTTAGATTCTACATACAAGTAGTAGCATACAGTATTTATCTTTCTCTGTCTGACTTATTTCACTATGCATAATACCTTTCAGGTCCATCCATGTTGTTGCAAATGGAAAAATTTCATTCTTTTTTATGACTAAGCTGTATTCCATTGTATGTATGTATATATGTGATATATATATAAGGTTGCTTCCATATCTTGGCAATTGCATATAATGCTGCTGTGAACATTGGGGTGCATGTATCTTTTCAAGTTAGTGTTTTTGTTTTTTTCAGATATGTACCCAGGAGTGGTATTGCTGGATCATATGGTAGCTCTATTTTTAGTTTTCTGTGGACTGTCCATACTGCTTTCCATAGTGGCTACACCAGTTTACATTTACACCAACAGTGCACAAGGGTTCCCTTTTCTCTACATCCTTGACCATCACTTGTTATTTGTGGTCTTTTTGGTGCTAGCCATTCTAACAGGTATGAGGTGGCATCTCATTATGGTTTTGATTTGCATTTCTCTGATGATTAATGATGTTGAGCATCTTTTCACATGCCTGTTGGCCATCTATGTGTCTTCTGTGGAAAACTGTTTGTTCGGGTCTTCTGCCCATTTTTTAATAAAGTTTTTTGGTTTTTTTGATATTGAGCTGTATGAGCTCTTTATATATTTTGGATATTAACCCCTTATTGGTCATATCATTTACAAATATTTTTTCTCATTTAGTAGGTTGTATTTTCATTTTGTTGATGGTTTCCATTGCTGTGAGAAAGCTTTTAAGTATAATTAGGTTCCATTTGTTTATTTTTGTCTTTGTTTCCTTTGCCTTAGGAGACAGATCTGAAAAAAAATATTGCAGCAATTTATATCAAAGAGTGTTCTACCTATGTTTTCTAGGAGTTTATGGTTTCCAGTCTAACATTTAGGTCTTTAATCCATTTTGAGTTTATTTTTGTATGTGGTGTGAGAAAATGTTCTAATTTCATTATTTTACATGCTATCAATTAGCTATCAATTAAATATGAATTTTAAGACCAGTTTATCAAATTCTGTGGAAATTCCTATTGAAATTATTATTGAATCCAATTTATATATTGATGTGGAGAATCTCCATCTTTACAACTTGGGGTCTTACCATACCCTTCCCATGTTATGTGTATATAGATAGATATAGATGGATTCAGTAATTTAAGCCTTTGGTATATCTTTGGTAAAATTGTTTGGAAAAAATTTAGGTGTCTTTTGTTCACTTCATCAGGTCCAAGGTTTCTCATTTGTAGCTTGAAGATAATTTTTTTCCTGCCTACATTTCAGGGCTACTTTGAAGCAAAAATGAAATTATGCTTATGAAATAAATACATAAATGATAAGATTTTGTTTTTTATTATTTTTAGCCAGAAGTGTTGGTATATTATATGCTTAATGATACTCCATGGTTTTCTGAGATTCTGTTTAATTAATCTGTTTTCCTCCTAGTATAAAAGTTTGGATCTTATAATTATTTAAATAAAATCATTGTTCTGTTTAATGATTTCTGCAATGCTCTGTGAACCATGACTTTTTATTCATTCTATGAAGTCTTTGATTAATGAGGAGTATAAAAGTTCATTTCATCAAGTATTTATTGTATCACATACTGTGTTGCTAGCACTGAATCAGCTTTGAGATAATTATTTTCATTTTAGGGGACAAAATGCAATAAGGAGTTTTGGTGACCTGTTACCCATCAATATTTTTTACGGTTATCAGCCTAGAGTCTCTAGTAAACATGGAAGTTTTAAGTATTATTTTTATTATTGTTATTTTTAGGAGAAATTGATCTCAAATTTTAAGCTTTTCTTTTGTAATAAGTGAATTGAAATATAAAGCTTATTTTTCTATTGTCTTCTTTTAATTAATCATTTCAATAACATGTACTATCTAAACTTGCCAAATCAACTATATAATCACTTCTTCCTTCTAATTTTATCAATGTATTATCTGAAAATAAGATAATATCAGAAAATATCCACTTGTTGAATGAGTGAAAATGAATATATATATTCAAGTCCAGAGAATTCATAGAGAAAATACAAGATTCCAAGGAATGAAGCCATACACAGATAAAATACTAAATAATAAATACTTTTAAAATAGGACAAGATACCTCATACATTGGAACATGGTATCAAGATACAAAAATATTCTAATAGATTAAAATAAGGAGTTACATCTAGTAAAGGAGTGATCTGTCAAGTCTAATTATGAAGTTCTACACTCAGGTTCAACAACTGTTATATAAATGCACACTTAAGTGTATTAATATTGTTAGGAGTTAGTTGATGATGACCATATGTACATGTGCTGTGTGGACTTAAACATTTCATGGATACTTAGCTCATATGAATAGAAGACGTTTTCAATCAAAGGAGAGGGTTTTTTGTTATTAGCCATTCTGGCAGGGGTGAAGTGGTACCTCATTGTGGTTTTGGTTTGCATTTTCTTGATGATTAGTGATGCTGAGCATTTTTTATGTGCTTGTTGGCCATTTGTATGTCTTCTTAGGAAAAATGTCTGTTCAGGTGTTCTGCCCATTTTTTTAACATCTTTAAAATGGATTTTTAAATATTAAGTTGAATGTGTTCTTTATATATTCTGCATACTAACCCCTTATAGATACATGATTTGCAGATATTTTCTCCCATTCAGAGAAATGGGAGAAAATATCATCATCTTGTTGATGTTTTCCTTAGTGTGCAAAAGTTTTTTAGTTTGATATAATCCCATTTGTTTACTTTTGCTGTAGTTTCCCTTTCCTGAAGAGACATATCCAAAAAAATATTGCTAAGACCAAAATCAAAGAGCATACTGCCTCTGCTTTCTTCTAGGAGTTTTATGGTTTCAGGCTTTACATTCAATCTTTAATCCATTTTCAGCTTATTTTTGTATATGATGTAAAATAGTGGTGAAATAGATTAATGAATTAAGAGGGAGAAGTGTACAGTTATAAGATAGATAAGACATGGAGATGTAATATACAGAATAGGGAATATAGTCAATAATATTGTAATAACTTTAAATGGTGACAGACGGTAACTAGACTTATCGTGGTGATCATCTCGTAATGTATTTAAGTGTCAAATCACTATGTTGTACACCTGAAACTAATATAACATTGTATGTTGATTATACTTCGATAAAAGTAAACAAACAACAATAACATCAAAAAAAGGTGAAGGTATTCCTTGTGGATCGTGCATTGGCATGCTATGTTAAAATATAAGAACATTTTTAAGAGGGGTATTGAAAAATTAAACTGTATTCTGATGTAAGTAGCTAAGTTGATGAAAAAGATCTGAAAATTCTTCCTTAGGAATGGGTTGGAGGTCTAGAGAATTTTATGCTGAGAAGGGAAGACTCGTGCATGGACACAGGAGATCAAATATTTTAATAGCTGTTTCATGGAACTAGATTAAGTTTAATTTATTCTGTAAGTCAGAACCATCAAACTTTTATTTAAAGGTCAGTTTCAGCTCAACCAAAAGTTATTTTTAGCCAATTAAATTATCTAAACGTGATAAAGCCTCGATTATAATTAGTGGAGGAACTTCCTGATTTGAGTGCAAGACTGAACTACATCACTCCATCAGCCATTCATTTTAAAGTATGTACTGGGACTTCCCTGGTGGTCCAGTGGGTAAGACCCTGCGCTCCCAATGCAGAGGGCCCGGGTTCGATCCCTGGTCGGGGAACTGGATCCTGCATGCATGCCGTGACTTGGAGTCCACATGACACAACTGAGAGTCCGCATGCCGCAAGTAAGACCCACTGCAACCAAAATATTTTAAAAAATAAAAAATAAAATAAAAATATGTATTAAGTACCTCCAATATGCTAGGTGTTGAAATTTTTTTAGGAGATCACTGATCAGTAATAATATGTGATTCTAGATTTTAATCTATGTTTCTGATAGACATTTAACACATAAATTTGATAAAGAACTTGTGATACTTATTAGAATATTACATATATTAGATAGTGTTGAGTGTATACTAAGGCTACAGTTCTGCACCAAGTAGAGTGAGTAATCTGAAAATACTGACATGAGAAGACAGTACTGGATTAAATTTTAAGAATGGATTCAGCAGTTGTATTAATTTGTCTAGAGCAGAGGATTTTCTTAGAAGAAATAAGAAAAGTGACCTGATGAAGTGGCAGTTAAAGAGAAGCAAAGAATGGGATAGAACAAGGGTCCCGAAGTGTAGCCTCTGGACTGGCAGCATAAGCATTACCTGGGAACTTGTTAAAAATGTAAATTCCTGGATCCCCCTCTAGACCTACTATATCAGAAACTCTGGGGGTGGGGCCCAGCAGTCTGCAATTGAAAAAGCCTTCAGGTGATTGTAATTCATGCTCAGTTTGCGAACCACTGGTGTAAAGTCGAGTTTAGATACGCTTTGGAAGCCAATTCATCATCACTGCACATCAGTGGAAATAAAGGATGCAGAGATCCCATAGATTATAGTAGCCATGTGATTGATTGGCTAACTTATGTAGGCATAACCTGGAGAGCACTTACAATAGCAAATGTTGAAACTCTTGCTTTGAAAAAAAAAAATTCATGGAGGTTTTTCTTTTTTTTTTTAATTTTACATCTACCATTTTACACGATAGAGCTGGGTATCGTCGTCTGCCAGAAACAAGGCCTGTATATTTTGTTTCACAGATAATGAATTCTTTCTTCCTCTAAAACAGGGTTGGGTAATGTTCCAAAAAAGCAATCACAGGCCAGTTAGTAAATATATGCTGGGACAGTAGAGTGCCTGATAGCAACAGCTATGTCTGCCGCTGCTGATTAATCAGCTAGAGAACAGACCTATTTTTTGACTTAATATGGAATAGGGACTCCATTAAGGACAGAATCTGCATCTCAGTTACTAAACATATTCCCCCACTGTTTTCATCTTCAAAGGTGTATATTTTCTTTTGTTGTCTAGTAGAATGACAATCAGGGCTGCACACTTTTTACAAATTGTTCCTTCCCCTCCTGTCTTCCTCTTTTATTCAATCAGCTTGTCAAGCTGTAAGTGATTATGAAAGTTTGGGGAGTTAGAAATCACAGCCAGTTCAATCTCATTTTCATATAAACTGAACAGTAAGTTATTATATTGTAACAGCTTATCACTTTGGACATAAATTACAGCAAAGTAGTTTGTAAATCCCATAACAGAGATAGAATAGTCCGTCTATGTAGGCATGTTTCGTACAGTTTGCTATAACTTTCAGCTTTAGCTCATTTTATATAACATTTTAATATATTGGTTGGAAAGATATAGTCATGATCTGCGGGGCTTTCTGATTTTGCTTCTCTCTAACATTAATTGCTGAAGCTAGTTAGAGACCCATTTTAGGTTCTGCTGCTTCATCTTCTAGGATTATTCCTGTTTTAGGTCAAAGGAAATATAAGAAGTGCTGTGTCTGGAAATGAAAGTGGCCATTGAGTCAGCCTTGCTCTTTGTCCTCCTCTTATGTTGTACCCCTGTCTGATAATTAGATTCTTGCCATATTACTTGTGATCAGACCTTTTTCTCATACTCAGTAATTGCTCTAGAGCTCTACCTTGATTCTAAGGCTTTTCCTCTGTTTATTTAAAACATATTAGGGAATTCTTGCCATAATCCCCAGTCTCACTTCCTCTCAGTCTCTGAGTACCTGTCCACCCAAACAGGTATTAGAGCATTCTGAGTACCCCAATTTGATATGCATGCACATTGAGCCATCCTGCTTTGTGGTCTTAAGGATTTATGTGAGTATGATCTTTTGTTGGCTCTTAGAAAATTCCTTGATCGTCACCTATGTGGATGCTGTTGGTACCCTACCTAGATGCTCTTAACCTGCAAGTACACCCATTCTCCATCTACTGACAGTATTGAGTTATAACTCACAGCTAGCAAAAGCATCACTATCCTATTTTATATATAGTAGTGTGTAACAAGGACCTGCTGTATAGCACAGGGAACTATACTCAATATATTATAATAATATATAATGGAAGAGAATGTAAAAAAAGAATATATATATATAAAAAAAAACATCATCTGCCCTGAGGAGAGGAGATGGGACACATAGCCTCCAGGGACAAAGAAATTCCTATTTAAACTAGACCAGTTACCCTCAAAGTTTGTTATTCAGACCAACAGCATCAGCATCATTGGGAAATTGTTAGAAATACAAATTCTCAGGCTCCGCCCTAGACATACTGAATCAGAAACTGGGAGCTGAGCCCATCTATCTATTTTAACAAGCCTTCTATGTGATTCAGAAGCAAGCTAAAGCTTGAGAACCACTGGTCTAAGGCAATTCTCCACAGAAGGATGGTGGTGGGTTTTCCTTGTTTGTTTTGTTTTTTGAAAATTTTTATTGAAATATAGCTGAATTACAGTGTTGTGTTCGTTTCAGGTATACAGCAAAGTGATTCAGTTTTATATATATATATATATATATATATATAAAACTGAATCACTTTGCTGTATACCTGAAACGAACACAACACTGTAATTCAGCTATATTTCAATAAAAATTTTCAAAAAACAAAACAAACAAGGAAAACCCACCACCATCCTTCTGTGGAGAATTGCCTTAGACCAGTGGTTCTCAAGCTTTAGCTTGCTTCTGAATCACATAGAAGGCTTGTTAAAATAGATAGATGGGCTCAGCTCCCAGTTTCTGATTCAGTATGTCTAGGGCGGAGCCTGAGAATTTGTATTTCTAACAATTTCCCAATGATGCTGATGCTGTTGGTCTGAATAACAAACTTTGAGGGTAACTGGTCTAGTTTAAATAGGAATTTCTTTGTCCCTGGAGGCTATGTGTCCCATCTCCTCTCCTCAGGGCAGATGATGATCAGTGACAGATTGCCATCAGTTTTTAAAGGGCAGATTCTCCTGCCTCAAGATGGGACTATTTCTGTGTTTCATTCATGCTCCATTGCTGCCTGGTGGGATCAGAATTAAATAGTCACCATCAGAAACCACATTTTGGCTTAGCTTTTTACCCCTACCATACCCTATTTCTTTTACTCTCCTCTTGAAGGCACTCTGTGAGTAAATTACCTGAACAAAATCTCCATCTCAGACAATGCTTCTAGGGAGCACAACCAGAGACTTGTATCTGTGGATTTCTGGTTTCTAGTCTCTTTAGTTCAATTTATTCAACAAATTTGTATTGAGTGACTTTGAATGCCCCAGGCAGTATATGGTATATGGGAAGTAATTAAGACCCAGTCTCTCTCTCCCAGTCTCTGTCTCAAACAGCCCACTATTAAGTTGAAGACTGGATAAATAAATGTACAATTGAAATACAGTATGGCTGATGCTATGCTACACTAGTGCTGAGAATTTGAAGCTATGAAAACTTTTCTCTGAGCCTTGGAGGGTATCATAAGCTGGGTTCTTTGGGGAAAGAGACTCTGAGATGGAGATTTGTGAGTAGGAGGTTTATTGGGGCATATTTTGGGCAACACCAGTGAGGAAGTAAGGGAAGCATAATTGTGCAGATGGAGAGGTTGGATGAGACCTCAGGCAAACCCATGGGGAACTCTGGAGAGGTCCAGAATTAAGGAGGAAAGGAATCAATCACTAGATGCAGACTGCCTACTGAGAGGGGCATAACACTGGAAGAAAAAATTTTTTGGCTAAAGGATGCTCAAAGGGCGACTCAACTGTAAGGTACCATTAGCCAGTTCTCCCAGCTGCTGGAGAAATACACATGTCAGTCCTGTAGTAGGCATCTGGGTGGAGAACCACAGCATCCAGTACAGAGGGCAGATGGATGCAAGGAAAGATCAGTCCTCAGCCACTTTATCCCAGGACCATAGAAAGTAGGTTGGACCTCATGAGAAAAAGTTTGGGGATCCAGCATGAAGATTATTGCAAACACACACACACACACACGTTGGTTCCTGGAGAACTGTCCTTGTGATCATCTCAGTTAATATATACTGGCTTCATTCAAGCCAAACAACCAGCAATCCTAGTCCACCCAGTGTGACATTTTTTTTTTTTTGCGGTACGCGGGCCTCTCACTGTTGTGGCCCCTCCCGTTGCGGAGCACAGGCTCCGGGCGCGCAGGCTCAGCAGCCATGGCTCACGGGGCCAGCCGCTCTGCGGCACGCGGGATCTTCCCGGGCCAGGGCACGAACCCGTGTCCCCTGCATCGGCAGGCGGACTCTCAACCACTGTGCCACCAGGGAAGCCCCACCCAGTGTGAAGTTTAATTGAGTCTATTCTTAAGCACTGAATTTCTCAAATATCACAGATGCTAAATGCAAGATAAACCTGAGATTTCCTGAAAATATATCCTGTAGACAGACCTGAAAGAGTTCTAAACCTTGTTGAAATGACTCTGAGGAACAGTGCAGCAGGTAACAAATCTGCCGACAAGCAATAATCTTGAGAATAAACATATGTGGGCCCAGAGTTCAGAGGCTAAAGTCGATTTAATGAGAAAGCTGTTGCTATTCTTTTCTATGTGAATTAAATGTATTCCAAGTAGCCAAAGTCACAGCCTGACGGTAATAGTCTGGCTGCAGAACTGAGCATTTGTTTTATGCTCTTCTCAGGGTCACCTAAAGATGAATGTGAGTTACCTGGATTGAACAGAATTCTGTCCGGTGTGTTGTAAATGTGTGGTGATAAAATTCGAGAACCTAATTAAAGAGAACTGATTTGAATGTAAAATTGTTTATTTTGCAATTCGTCTATGCCAAACATTGAAAATTTTCCATTGAGATAATAACAGCACATAATTTGTAAAGTGGAATATAAAGTCTTAGTGAATAAAGGGTGGGCTATTAATGTCTTCATAAAGTTAATTACACAATGTTAAGACAATAGAAGGAAGACTTGAGTAACCCCCTACCTATCCAGAGTAAATGTCGTAAAAATTCACACATTTTATTTTCTGTATTTAGTGCCAGAAATCCAGCCCATGCAGACACACACAAAAGAATGAAATAGGTCTGCCTCTATCCCTGCAGTAGCTGAAATCTGTCCTGATGGAATGGCCTCTGGCAGTATTATGAATCAGCACGAAAGAATAGCAGACCTGGTCTCTAGAAACTATCCCCTTGCTGAAATGCGCATTTAAATTACCTCATGGCAAGGCCAGTGACATTCAAGGATTGAGAATGAGGCTAGAAAAATGGAAATGTTTCTCCACTTCAGGGAAGGCCTTTTGCCTGATCGACATTATGTAAACATTTTGCCAAAGAAAGAGTAGTACCAAAGTTTTGCAGCCAAATTATTATAGAACAGCAAACCGCTTTTATGCCCCCTATGCTCTAGTCCAAGGGTTGGCAAGCTGGCCCTTGGGCCACATCCAACCTGCCACTCATTTTTGTAAATACAGCGCTGTTGGAACACAGCTATGCTCATTTGTTTATGTACTGTCTGTGGCTGTTTTTGCGCCACAGTGGCAGAGTTGAGTAGTGTGAAATAGACCATATGGCCCGCAAAGCTTAAAATATTTACTATCTAGCCCTTCACAGGAAATGTTTGCTGACCCCTGCTTTAGTCTCTTCTAGTTCAGTGTATTCCAGATTTACTGATGATAAGAATCGCCTGGAGTACTTGTTAAACCTACAGCTTCTCAAGCCCCTCCTTTGGAGATCCTGATTCAGTGAGTCTGCGTGAGACACAGAAATGTATATTTTTAACAAGTACTAGAATTTTTAAGAAACATCGGTCTAGTTCTTTTACTCCCCAGTTCTTCTGCACACCTTTTTATGCTCATCAAGTCCACATTCTTTTCTTCAAACTCTTCTTCCTCTCCCCACATAAGTGCTCGCACAGACCAATGCGCTGTGTGACATTGTCGTGGGTGGGGTTTGCTAAAAGCAGAGCTTATGACAAGGATTTGGGTGTGTATTGCTTATGGACAGATCATGCCTAGGAGCAAGGAAGTTATGGAAGCAACATATGATATAGGAGAAACAAGCTAAGCAAGGTTGTGGTCTCAACTGGAGATGTACTTCAGCCTGATCCCATGAGGACCTCTGCAGCATGAATTGCACTACAGCCTTGTTCCCACCTTGAGGCAAGAGGTCTGGCCTTTTGTACACTCTCCCTCATGCCAACGTTTGGATGCAGGGTGCTCTTGAACAGGGGTTAGCTGAGAGCCATTAACAGCAATAACTGAGGCACACGTGCACCTTCAGTAAAGGAGGATGGGGGAGAGGTACAGTATCCAGTGCAGAGGTAAACCCCCAAATGAATGAAATTTAGATAAGCTTGGAATGTGCCCTCCAGAAAGTCATATCTACGATAGTCTTTAAAAGGTAATTTGAAATATGTTTTTAAATTAATAAATCTTTGGAAGTAATAAATGTATTTGCTAGAGTTGAGATCTTCAGCCTTCTACCATCTCTGAAAAGTAAGAGGAAATTATGTGTCAGAGAGAAGTGACTTTTCCAATAAATAATCATTGTTTTGTTGACCAGTGTCTTTGACCAGATACTTGGTAAGATCTTTTGGTTATGATCATCTCTGTTAGGATGACATGGGGTTTTTGTGAATTTGAATGCGTGCAGACATTGCAGAGGCCTCTTGGAATAGTACTCCTGTCCTAGAACATCGTTTTTCCTAGTCCCCAACATCTCTTAGTAGATCCACTAGCATCCTAGAAGAATCTATCAATGAAAGGTACATTATGGGAATGTAAAATGAAGTTCATCTCTCCATAATTATGATTTACTTTCCAAAGAATGGCAATAGCTACCACTACTAGCAAGTAGCAAATTAACTATTAGTAACTATTAGCAAATCCTCCCAACTAGCAAGGTAGGCATTATTTTCCCCACCCTCATGTTAAATCACATAGCTAGTCAATGGTAGAGTTGAATGTTCTGAAGAAAGGCTGACACCGACCCTATTAAAAAGTTATCTTGCTTATTTCTCCCAAGTTGTTTGAATAAAATTAGAACCCACAAGCCTAGGACAAAGACTCTTTCAGACATTTCCAAATTATTAATTCTTGGATTTTGCAGTAAATACCCTTAAAGCTCTCAGGAGAAGTTGGTCGGGGGAGGAAAGGAAAATGTAATATGATGAGAGTTGTGCTCTTACTATTCTGACCAGTTCTCACTTTCATACTGCTCTTCCTGAAAGATGGGCAGAGAAAAGACCTGTGACCCCCTGAGAGGTTGTACGACCTGAGCACCTCCCAGGGTCCTCTCTACAGCCCTCCCGCTGTGAATACAGTGGGGGCAGCTCAGGCAAAGAAGGCGGAGAGTATTATACTGTTTTATAAACTTGGCAGAATCAAGTTACAAAAAGCACCTAGAATCTTATCTCATGGTATTCTGCTTTCCGTGTCCTTGAGGCAGAGTTGGCTTAACCTTTTCTTGAAATAAACACTGTGTGAAATAAGAATTTTTCCCCCAAACAACTTAAGGACATTTTCAACAACTTTTAAACAGAAAAACAGCTAGCAAGATATGGTTACTCAGAGTAACTGTGTTTTTGTAAGTTGGTGACAAAAATAGAACTTTGATTTTATCTCATGTATTTTGGGGAAAGAGCAAAAGGCAGAATGTAATGGTGAGTGAAAAAAAAAAAAAAAGAGAGAATTGGCAGGGTCCAGGATTTTCCCATGATTCTGCTGTGAACTTGGGATTCCAAACCAAATCCAGCTCATTTCAAAGCCAGTTTTCTTTCCAATTTGCCATGCCAGTCTCTTACAACTCTCCTTAGACTAGGGCCAAAGAGTGGCATCCCTGAAATTGACCCTCATCAAGGGATGGCTGAATATGGGCACCAGTGAACCACCTCAGGGAACAAAACCAAAACACAAGGATCAGGGTCAGCTGCTGGGTCATCTCACCCATGAAGCCTTTCCTTCTCTCTTCAGATAGATTTTGGTGGATCTTTTCTTCCTGTATATCTGTAGCACTTGTACTGCATTCCTCTATTTTAGAACTTGGCACATGGTTATACCTTTTTTTAACCTCTTTTTCAAATGTGCTAGATTAAGAGCCCACCAAAAGCAGGTTTTCTGTTCCGTTCAATTTTGTATGCTGTGCTCCATGAATTCAGTCATGCATTCAAAACCCATTTATTGAGTGCCTACAGGTATTGTTTTAAGTGCTGAAGATACAACAGTGAAAAAAACAGACCAAAATTCTTGCCTTTAAGGAACTTTCAATTTAGTGATGGAGATAATATATTGTATATTCTATATAGCTGAGTGCTGAGGTCTAAAATGGAGGCTAAATGGAGACTTGAGTGTTTGGGGGAGGATTGACATTTTAGACAGGATAAGGGGAAGCCTCACAGAGAAGGTGACATTTGATTAAACACTTAAGGAAATGAGGGAAGTAGTCTACAGATATCTGGAGGAAGAGAAGTCCAAGGAGGATAAAGGTAAAGACCTGGAGTTAGGAGCATGCCCAGTGTGTTCAGGGAAAAGCAAGGAGGCTTTTTAAGTCTGGAGTAGTAGCCACAAAGGGGAAAAGTGGTAAGAGATGAGATCAGAAAGGAAAGAAGAAGGTGGGGGCAGAGATCACATATGACCTTGGAAGGTACAATGATAACTTTGGCTTTTGCTTTGAATGGTATTAGAAGACATTGAAGGAGAGCTATCTGAACTTTCAGTTTTAACAGGATCTCACTAATGTTGAAATAATTAATGAATTACCTAATTAACATGTATTCAAGAAGTGCACGGAAACGCTAGAGATTGGGTTGAATTGGCACAATGGATCAGATCAAGCCTAAGTGTACATTCCTAGAAGCTGAGGGGTCAAGATGGAGCCATGAATCTCATCAAGTAGACAAGGAGAAGGCAGCCACAAACAGTGAACATGAGATAAGACCCACTTGCCCTGAAAGTCTTGCATAACTCCTACTTCTATCAACATATGGAATAATTTTCTTGGGGCAACGTTAACTTACGTTAGGGAGTGTGAGCAATTCCTACATAGCAATAAGCTAGGTGAGGAAAGTTGTTATACCTATCTCTCAGTACCCAAGACTGGCCCCTATATCCTGGCTTATATAGAGAGCTCTATACCATTTGGGTAAACATACTTAATGATATGCTGAGTCCTCTTTTCTTTAAATCATTGTTGAATAGTAACCTGGCCAGCTCACAGTATAAAACCCTGTAGTACACACTAAAAAAACATTGTAAGCTCCCAGAAATATTCACAGGTCAGAAAGAATTAAAGGATGAAAAGAAACTGAATGGCAACAATGGACACAGACTCCCAGCAGCACAACCATGGGAGATGATCAAGTTAAAGGAATCTCAGTGAATTAGAAGATGAAGCCAGTTATGACCCCTACTTTATGTCTGATTTCACTCTTAGGTCACAAGGCTAATATCTTTCATAGAAAATATTGATTAAAACAGAAAGTACAGTGTCTTATATGTATACATTTACAGTATGATTAAAGATAATCAGGAACACTTTTACTTTGAGAACATATGAGGTTTGAAGAATGTCAAGACAAAGTTTTACTTTAAAAAAGGTCAAAGTATGGAATTAAAAAAACCTTTGTAATAGTAAAACTTAAATTCCATAATTGGAATTCTTGGAATGTTTATCCAAGATTTTTTAAAATCAGTCTCTGTTTTAAACACAACTTTCCATTACTTAGACTGAGCATCTTAGGTTTTTAATTTTCTTTTCTTTTTTTTTGAATCTTATTTTATTTATTATTTTATACAGCAGGTTCTTATTAGTCATCCATTTTATACACATCAGTCTATATATATCAATCCCAATCTCCCAATTCATCACACCACCACCACCCCACCCACTGCTGCTTTCCCCCCTTGGTGTCCATATGTTTCTTCTCTACATCTGTGTCTCAATTTCTGCCCTGCAAACCGGTTCATCTGTACCATTTTCTAGGTTCCACATATATGCATTAATATGCGATATTTCTTTTTCTCTTTCTGACTTACTTCACTCATGATGACAGTCTCTAGGTCCATCCACGTCTCTACAAATGACCCAATTTCGTTCCTTTTTATGGCTGAGTAATATTCCATTGTATATGTGTACCACATCTTCTTTATTCATTTGGCTGTCGATGGGCATTTAGGTTGCTTCCATGACCAGGCTGCAGTGAACATTGGGGTGCATGTGTCTTTTTGTGTCTTTTGTGTCTTTTTGAGTTATGGTTTTCTCTGGGTATATGCCCAGGAGTGGGACTGCTGGGTCATATGGTAATTCTATTTTTAGTTTTTTAAGGAACCTCCATAATGTTCTCCATAGTGCTTGTATCAATTTACATTCCCACCAACAGTGCAAGAGGGTTCCCTTTTCTCCACACCCTCTCCAGCATTTGTTGTTTATAGATATTCTGATGAGGCCCGTTCTAACTGGTGTGAGGTGATACCTCATAGTAGTTTTGATTTGCATTTCTCTAATAATTAGTGATGTTGAGCATCTTTTCATGTGCTTCTTGTCCATCTGTATGTCCTCTTTGGAGAAATGTCTATTTAGGTCTTCTGCCCATTTTTTGATTGGGTTGTTTGTTTTTTTTAATGTTGAGCTGCATGAGCTGTTTATATATTTTGGAGACTAATCCTTTGTCCATTGATTCATTTGCAAATATTTTTTCCTGTTCTGAGGGTTGTCTTTTCATCTTGTTTGTAGTCTCCTTTGCTTTGCGAAAGGTTTTAAGTTTCATTAGGTCCCATTTGTTTATTTTTGTTTTAATTACCTACTTTATGTCTGATTTCACTCTTAGGTCACAAGGCTAATATCTTTCATAGAAAATATTGATTAAAACAGAAAGTACAGTGTCTTATATGTATACATTTACAGTATGATTAAAGATAATCAGGAACACTTTTACTTTGAGAACATATGAGGTTTGAAGAATGTCAAGACAAAGTTTTACTTTAAAAAAGGTCAAAGTATGGAATTAAAAAAACCTTTGTAATAGTAAAACTTAAATTCCATAATTGGAATTCTTGGAATGTTTATCCAAGATTTTTTAAAATCAGTCTCTGTTTTAAACACAACTTTCCATTACTTAGACTGAGCATCTTAGGTTTTTAATTTTCTTTTCTTTTTTTTTGAATCTTATTTTATTTATTATTTTATACAGCAGGTTCTTATTAGTCATCCATTTTATACACATCAGTCTATATATATCAATCCCAATCTCCCAATTCATCACACCACCACCACCCCACCCACTGCTGCTTTCCCCCCTTGGTGTCCATATGTTTCTTCTCTACATCTGTGTCTCAATTTCTGCCCTGCAAACCGGTTCATCTGTACCATTTTCTAGGTTCCACATATATGCATTAATATGCGATATTTCTTTTTCTCTTTCTGACTTACTTCACTCATGATGACAGTCTCTAGGTCCATCCACGTCTCTACAAATGACCCAATTTCGTTCCTTTTTATGGCTGAGTAATATTCCATTGTATATGTGTACCACATCTTCTTTATTCATTTGGCTGTCGATGGGCATTTAGGTTGCTTCCATGACCAGGCTGCAGTGAACATTGGGGTGCATGTGTCTTTTTGTGTCTTTTGTGTCTTTTTGAGTTATGGTTTTCTCTGGGTATATGCCCAGGAGTGGGACTGCTGGGTCATATGGTAATTCTATTTTTAGTTTTTTAAGGAACCTCCATAATGTTCTCCATAGTGCTTGTATCAATTTACATTCCCACCAACAGTGCAAGAGGGTTCCCTTTTCTCCACACCCTCTCCAGCATTTGTTGTTTATAGATATTCTGATGAGGCCCGTTCTAACTGGTGTGAGGTGATACCTCATAGTAGTTTTGATTTGCATTTCTCTAATAATTAGTGATGTTGAGCATCTTTTCATGTGCTTCTTGTCCATCTGTATGTCCTCTTTGGAGAAATGTCTATTTAGGTCTTCTGCCCATTTTTTGATTGGGTTGTTTGTTTTTTTTAATGTTGAGCTGCATGAGCTGTTTATATATTTTGGAGACTAATCCTTTGTCCATTGATTCATTTGCAAATATTTTTTCCTGTTCTGAGGGTTGATATTTCATAGGGGTTGCACTGAATCTGTAGATTGCTTTGGGTAGTATAGTCATTTTCACAATATTGATTCTTCCAATCCAAGGACATGGTATATCATTCCATCTGTTGGTATCATCGTTAATTTCTTTCAACAGTGTCTTATAGTTTACTGCATACAGGTCTTTTGTCTCCATAGTATGATTTCAATTTTCTTAAGTTTACTGAGCCTTGATTCCTGACCCAAGATGTGATCTATCCTGGAGAATGTTCCGTGTGCACTTGAGAAGAAAGTGTAATCTGCTGTTTTTGGATGGAATGTCCTATAAATATCAATTAAAGCTATTTGGTCTATTGTATCATTTAAAGCTTGTGTTTCCTTATTAATTTTCATTTTGGATGATCTGTCCATTGGTGTCAGTGAGGTGTTAAAGTCCCCCACTGTTATTGTGTTACTGTTGATTTCCTTTTTTATAGCTGTTAGAAGTTGCCTTATGTTGAGGTGCTCCTGTGTTGTGTGCATATATATTTATATTTGTTATATCTTCTTCTTGGATTGATCCCTTGATCATTATGTAGTGTCCTTCTTTGTCTCTTTTAACGTTTTTTATTTTAAAGTCTATATTATCTGCTATGAGTATTGCTACTCCAGCTTTCTTTTGATTTCCATTTGCATGGACTATCTTTTTCCATCCCCTTTCAGTCTGTATGTGTCTCTAGGTCTGAAGTGGGTCTCTTGTGGGCAGCATATATATGGGTCTTGTTTTTGTATCCATTCAGCCAATCTGTGTCTTTTGCTGGGAGCATTTAATCCATTCACGCTTAAGGTAATTATTGATATGTATATTCCTATTACCATTTTCTTAATCGTTTTGGGTTTTTTTTGTTGTTGTTTGTTTTTTTTTTTTTGCGGTACGCGGGCCTCTCAGTTATTTGTCATTTTTAAAGTTTGTGTTATTTCCCATTTTGTATGTATCTTTTACTTTAATCGCTTTCAACCATTTTGCCCACCCCCCAACCCACCATCTCTAGCAACCAGAAATCTGTTCTTAGTATCTATGAGCTCATTTTTGTTGTTCTGGTTGTTGCTGTTTTTCAGATTGTACATGTAAGTGAGATCATACTGTATTTGTCTTTCTGTGTCTGACTTAGTTTACTTAGCTTAATGCCCTCAAGGTCCATCTACCTCATCGCAAATGGCAGAATTTCCTTCTTTTTTATGGCTGAATAATATTCCACTGTGTCCATTCATCTGTCATTGTACATTTGGGTTGTTTCCATATCCTGACTGTTGTGAATTATGCTGCTGTGAATATGGCAGTGCAGATATCCTTTTGAGATAGTGATTTTGTTTCCTTTGGATACAAATTTTAGTTTTTCATAGGTTATATTGATTGATTAATATGAATGTTTATTAGTATTTAATTTGTAAATTGCCTGTTACTCTCTTTTTGCCCACTTTTCTGTTGGCATGCTCATTCTTATTGATTTATATAAATATTTTATATTTCAATGGTATCAGCAATCCATTACAAAGATTTTTTATTTGTCTTTTGCTTTTAAAGTTTACTTTAAAAATTAAATCTATATTTTTTAGATAAATTTGGCCTTTGAATATCTGTTTAGAAAGCTTGTTTTTACCTCAAGATGAGACAAATAAACACCCTTGTTTTCTTCCAGCGCTTTTAAAATTACTTGTCATATGTCTGAATTTTTTTGTGTCTGGATTGTTTTTTTTCTTTATTATTTTCCCACATGAGTTTCACCTTATTTGAGTGGTAAATCCCCATCGATGCGAGGTGCTATCTGTAGTGTTTAATAAGTTCTTACGTATGTTTGGCCTGTTTCTCTACTTTCCCTTATGCTTGACATCTCTGTTCTTGCACCAGTAGCACATCAGGAATGCTCTTTTAATTATTATACCTTTGATTTACATTTTGAAGTTTGCCACTTCAAGCCTAACAAAACTTTCTTGGTTATTCTTGCATTTAATTCGTCCATACTTTTGGCAAGAATTTCAAAATGCCGTGGGGATTTTTGTTGAGAATGCATTCAAATATTTTTATTAATTTAGGAATAATTGGCAGTTTTCCCATATTAACTTTGCATACAGAGCATATGCTTTCTCTGTTTCTCCAAGTCCTTTAAAAGTTTCTCACTGTGAATTGTTATAGTTTTCTTAATGTAGATCTTGCACATTTCTTATTAAATTTACTCTTATTTATTTTATAACTTTGTTACTATCATAAATGGAATTTTTGGAACCATATTTCTAACTTTTATTGCTGGGTGTACAAGGAAACTCTAGCTTTATATATCTTTATTTATTTTAAAATATTTCGTCAGAGTGGAAGGAATGAGGATCCTGCTGATTTCAATGTGACTATAAATAGAACATTAGCACGCTTGCATGTTCTTGTACATTCCCAAGGATTTTAAAACAGTATTTCCTTTGATAATGAGTTATTCCTGAGAGCTTTCCATATATCTCTGCATTCCTTTTTGTGAATATTTTGCCTCCTATCTGTGGCTGATAGATCAAAGGAAAAATGAAAAGTAATAGGATTAATGCTAGAATTGACCATCAGTTTTTAGAAAGCTATACCTTCCAAATGAGATAATTCATGTGTTCTAGATAATTTAGCAACCAGCAAGTAGGAAATAATGAAGCAAATAAACTTCGTTTTCATTATGTTGGTATTTCAAGTTTTCTGAGTCAAGCAAGCAGTGTAATATGTATTTACTATTAATTAATATGAAGATATTGATATGCGTGAATGACACCCTCCCTGAGGTTGACATAAAAGTTACAAATCAAACATGGACCCGTTTATTCCCCTATTCTCTTCACTGTACCCTTGCTCAAATGTTCCCCCTGACAGATATCTGAAGACCATTGAACACCCCCTCAGGAAATCTCTGGAGCTACATACGCACCAGACGTCAATAGAAATAAATTGTAAGCTATACTTCCAGCTCTCTAATTAGACTTTCCAGTCTAATTGCAGGAAATGAAATCCAGGGAGATCAAATTTACCTAGATGACAGACTTTAGAATTGTTACAAAGAAATACATTGACAAGTACAAAGCCAGCATGCTCCTGGGAATAAAACTGAACCTTTCTCTGCCTCATCAGAGTATCAGATGGGGATAAGAATATCTTGTCTGCCTGATTCACATGCTTGTCCACCTGTTTTTGGAAAGAAAATGCAAATAAACTTGCTGCAATGCCGTCCATGTAATATTTAATTACTTTGACTCTAAAGTTTGACCTTGATTCAAATCCTGACGCTACCACTTCTAAACAGCTCACCAAGGAGCAGATGTCTCTAACTCCTTAAGCCTCCACTTCCTGTCAGAAAAATTAGGATAATTATAGAACGTACTGAATATGGTTGTTTTGATGATAAATGAGATTATATCTATATACAAGTTTTAGCCTAACACCTGATACATAGAAAGCATTCCATAATATTATATATTGTTATGTTTACCTTTGCTAATTTCCAGGTTGTTTTAATTAAAGTATAAAAGAATATTTTAAAGAATATTTTTAAGGAATATAGATGATTATTCAGATAGGAGTGAAATTCTAAATAACTGTTTTCCTGGAAATTAATTTTGAAAAGAATTTTTATGAAAATCTTATATTTAGAGTGAGGAAAACAGTCAATTGTAAAGATATCTATATATTTATATACCTTTACATATGTGAAGGTATCTATATCTACCTATCTATTTATCTATCTCTCTCTATCTATAGTATGTACTAGAGACACAAGTCAATCCTATGGTATAAGAAGTGTTGAATTGGGAGACTGGGATTGACATATATACACTAATATGTATAAAATAGATAACTAATTTAAAAAAAGAAGTGTTGAGAAAAATGTTGCTCCTTTATTTCATCTTAAACTGATTTGGTCTCCTTCATGAGTCCTCATCCATTATGTAATAGAAGATAAATAAATTCTCACTCTTATTTAAGCCTTTTATTTAGGGTACAATCTCTCAGAGGTAGGAAGGCCCAGTCTCTCATTCAGCTTTTCTCTACTTCTGCTTATTGCAAATAAGATGTTGCTCAGATATATGGGGTAAAGGGGAGGCTTCCTAGGCCCAAACGTTTACGAGGAAGAATCAGTGCCCGTGGGCATAATGTTCCTTGATTTCTGAGATAATATCCCTTATTCTCTAGCCATTGATGAACTTGTCAGCTGGTTGAATGCATCATCAGTCTCCTAACTGGATTAATTAGTATCCAACATCATTCTCTGTTTTACCTGGATTCCCTTTATATTGGAGTGACTGCAGACCCCCAAGTCTCTGCTATGTTTTCTGTGCAGCCTTCTGGCCAGTGGTCCAGCCCCAGCGTCCTCCATTGGGCCAACTTGTTCTGCCACTGTAAGCCCGCAACAAGCCCCTTGGCAGCATCCAGCTAGATAGAATTCACTGTCTGTAGATATGCGTGTATGTGTGTGTGTGCATATGTATGCATGAGTGTATATTTCCATTTTTACCCATGTATGTATCTATACACTAGACTGTCTCACAAAATTTATATGGCAAATTTTGTTCCACCCCAGCTAGGGTAGATTGTGAAATGTTCCAAAGCAGAGATTATTTCTCATTCATTTGTGACTCACCAGCACCTCACCTGATATTTGGAACAAATGTAAATAATCAGTGTGTATTCTCTTCATGACTGGCAAAATTTCTCCATACTTATTGATGGTGGGTTTGTGACTACTAGTATTGGTGTGAATGCACAAAATATTGATACAGTAGCACAAATGGAAAATAGAAAACATTGAGGGACATGTTGGGATAATAATAGATTTTGGAAGGGTTCTCTAGATACCGTTTGATCCAATTTCTGAATTTATAATGTAAAACTGGCATCTGTGCTCAATCAGCTGCACTCGTCTGAAGAATTATTGGGGTGATTCTGGACCCAAACTCAACATGGTGAGACTGGCCCGGTCTCCTCTTTTTGCTCTAGTGATTTTTATGTAGTGTTGAACATATAAATGGTGCTTTACAAAGTACAGAATGGGATCAAGAAGTTGATCTCAAAGAAAACAACGAGAAGGCATTCAGAGGCAGGTTGACGTTTTGAGTTTAGACTGAAATGATGCGTTCATTGCAGTGAGCACCTTTGACATGTCGAAGGTGGTACACAGTCATTGATGATTGCTGCATTCTCTCTGGCTTTGGGTTCACAGTGCTTTGCAGTGCTGTATTATTCAGAACTAAATAACTATTGTCCCTGCTCTATAATTTGGCCATGAGCTATCTGGTTACTTCCAGGCAAGAGAAAATGTCTCATAATAATGGGGTTTTGTATGAGTCTGCTCTTAATTTCAGAAAAAAAAGTGTATTTGAGGATTTATCTCTGTTCACATTGAGGAAGAAGCTTTAAAAAGTTTTACTCCTCCCTCCCTGTAGCAGTTCTCGTCTGGCTTTCCATCAGGGAGAAGTGTTACCTTCAGTATATTCTGCATATGATATAGACAGTGCCAGATGCTTCAAATGGTCATGATTGTTCAGGATATGGAAAAGGAGGCATCTTCCTACTGTGTTTCATTTCAGTGTGGAGGGGAAAAGCCCTTTGGGTAAATTAGCACTTGGAGGATTTAGCAAAAGTGAATTAACTATGACAGAGTCCTCTATCCCATCTATTTGATGATTTTGTGAGTCTTATTCCCAGTTACCTGGGATACTACCATGCTTTGGGATGCCATGGGGTCATTAAAATGTGAGACAGAGTCTCTGCAAGAGAAAGAACAGATGAATCTTGACTTGCGGACAGTACGTCTTGCTAAATAGCATTTCCTTTGATCAGCCCTACCTTTCCCTTGGTGCTGAATTTCTCTTTCATATGCTCATCTGAAAAAACAAACAGGTGATTGTGAATTTCAGCTGCCAAAACCAAAAGACTGTTGGGAAGACTTTTTACAAGCAATTAGCAAGTGCGCAATCAAAAAATCAATATATAGGTGATTTATTATTTGTAAATCGGTATGAAAAGCTAGCCTCTATTATGTCATAAGAATAGGAAAAAGAGAAATGAATGCAGAAGCATGTGATAGAAACATATATGAATATGAGTCTACTATCCCTTACACACAATTCCTTATATATGATCAAAAATAGCTATGGAAGATTTAGTGTCTTTGTGGTAACTCATTCAACCTGACTTGGATGGATTTGGTGGCTAAGCCTTACCTGATCTACTGTGAATTATTTATCTTTACTTCTCTTTACTTCTCTTGATGTAACTATTCACATGCTTCACTGCAGAAATTTTAGCACATTTGATCCACGGGACTGTTGAGGACCCTGTGGAGGGACCCCTCAGCAGGGTCTTACAGAATATGTATAATGTAGCTTTCCATAGATATGAAAAATTCTGAATTTTGGAACAGAAAATTTTGAATATTGGAACAGACAATATCTATCCTATATGCTTTTCTCACTACTGTGTGAGGCATTGTGCTAACTGCTTTACAAACTTTATCTCAGTGAAGGCTCACAGCCTCTATCGGAGATAGACCTTGCAGTTTTTAGATGAGGAAACTGAGGATTAGAGAGGTGAAACAAGTTGCTCAAGGTCACTCTTCCAGTTATCTACTGTTACATAACCAACATCCCTGACATTTGGCAGCTGAAAGCAACATTTTGTTGTTATCACGCACATTTCTGTGCTTTGTCTGGGTTCAGCAGAATGGTTCTCGACATGTGGCTACTGTCAGAAGCTGGGAATGGAATCATCTAGAGGCATCTTTGCTCACATTATCTGTCCCTCAGCTGAAACACCTCAGGGCTGATCAGGCATCTCACTCTCCATGTGGCCTCTCTGTGTGACTTCCCTGGTGGCGCAGTGGTTGAGAATCTGCCTGCCAATGCAGGGGACGCGGGTTTGAGCCCTGGTCTGGGAAGATCCCACATGCCGCAGAGCAACTAAGCCCGTGCGCCACAACTACTGAGCCTGTGCTCTAGAGCCTGTGAGCCACAACTACTGAGCCTGCGTGCCACAACTACTGAAGCCCGTGCACCTAGAGCCCATGCTCCGCAACAAGAGAAGCCACCACAATGAGAAGCCCATGCACCTGAGTTACTCCCACCAGCATGGTGGCCTCAGCATAATCAGGCTTAGTACATGGTGACTGGCATTCCCTAGACTAGAGCAAGTGTTCCCAAAGACAAGAAGTGGAACTTGCAAGTCTATTGAATGCTGAGCTCAGAAACTGGCACAGTGTCATTTCTACGGGTGGAAACAGTCAAATATCACCCGGAGGGGAAATAGACTCCAACTCTCTAAGTAGGGATGGAGGCTGCTTAGCTCGTAAGTGAACATCTGGGGCTTGAATGTAGGTCTACCTAGTACCAAAGTCCATTCACAAAGGAGTAAAGTCCGCCTCTCACCCCTTCTTCCTTCTGAATGCCATCCCCACCTTGAGGTCTTTTGCTGCTTAATACTCCATTTTTCCCCATCATTTTCCTATGTTCTCCTACTTCTGCCAGGCTATCCTGTAAGCAGGATATCCTGAGGATGTCAATGTAGAGAACTGTGGCATATTTAAGGGGGTGGGTAGGGGGAATCCTCTTTTCTCCACATACTGCTCTTACCTCATTGATCCTGACTTCATCCCATTTTTTTTTTTTTTTTTTTTTTTGCGGTACGCGGTCCTCTCACTGCTGTGGCCTCTCCTGTCTGTAGCAGAGCAACAGGCTCTGGACGTGCAGGCTCAGCGGCCATGGCTCATGGGCCCAGCCGCTCTGCGGCATGTGGGATCCTCCCGGACCGGGGCACGAACCCGTGTCCCGTGCATCGGCAGGCGGACTCTCAACCACTGTGCCACCAGGGAAGCCCCATCCCATTTTTAAAATCCCCACCTCAGTAGGAGAGAATTTGGAAATAACAAAGAAGAATTAATGTGAGGAAGGGACAGGAGGAAAGGGGAAAGGCATACATTCTGGAACATTCCAACTACAGTGAGCACCTTTACTCCTCCCTGTACTACCCCTGTGCCCCCAAACTCTAATGTATTCCTCCTACTAAAATATAACACATTTCATGTGGATTCTTGTCAATATTTGCTCCAGCTCTAGCACAGTGACTGGCATATATTAGTTCTTATTACTGTGGCAGAATTGCATGCATAAAGCTCTGTAGACCTGTGGGTATGCTTCCCAGACATCTCACTTATGACCTGTCTCTAGGTCTGCCTTCTATCCAACCGGAAAGTAGGGGGAAAAATATAGCCGAGGTGTGCTTCTTAGCTGACAAGGTTTTAGTTTGCACTATAATGAGACCTTGAGCTGTTTTTGCCTTTGTGAGTTAAGCTTTGGAGTCCAACCAATCTGGAGACAAATAAAGGGGGCCTTGAGAATTGAGGTTCCATACTGATTTATGGAGGAATAATCACAGTGTTATTTAGAAGGAGAGTTGATGCACTTGAGGTCTCTTCAGGGAAAGTCAAAGCTTCACTGGGATTTAGCTAACTGGCAGTCATGATTTTGAACTCTATCCCCATTTGGCCAAACTTATCACATGTGTCAAAATGACACGGTTCTTTCAGGGGGCTTTTGGGAGTGAGACCCACAGCACGCAGCTGTGCTGAACAGTACAGCTGAACAGAAGCACTACATTAGTCAGCCTTCCTTAGAGACATCTGGCATTTGCTTTCCATCTCCTTTCCCTCCCCAGCCTTGCCTCCCTAATGCTAAACATACAAGCAGCCTTCCTTGCCGTCTTCCCCTACTCTCCCAGTAAGTACACGACTTACTTCCTGTTTCTTAAACAAACTCCATGGTTTTCTGATTCCTCCCAGGTTTTCTTGTGAGATGAAAACTATTGATGGCTCCTTCCTACAAATACAAATGTAACTGCCTGGAACATTCCTGAATTCCAGGTCATTAGCACAGGGGCATATATCAAGTATAGTTTTATAGGGCTTACCCCTCTTGTTTGAGTGAAGATGGTACAGTGGCCAAATTTTCTGAGAGAGAATAATGGTCCTCAGGGCCAAGTATTTAAGCCCAATGGTCATGGTTGCTATGCTACAAATACCAGGAGAGAACTTGCTGCCACCTCAACATGGGAGGGCCTTTAGGATCTCCTCATGCAATTGCCTCATTTTTCCTGTTAGGAAATTGGGACCCAGGTAGGCAAAGCCATATTCCCAAAGATCTGCAATGACACAGTGAGGCTATAACCCAACCCTCCTGGCTCCTCCTAGTTTAGTGACCATTCCACAATGCTGCGTTCATATCAGAATTTCTGCCTTCGTCCATCACCATATCCTGAGTGTTTTATTCTGTCCTACATTTCCACACCCCTGTGATTTATACTTCTGTCACCTCAAAGCTATTTTTAAATTTCTAGATCTCCTTTAATGGGCAGGTACATTGGTCAAGAGAGCTTTCCATGTTCTCATTCATTTGCTACCAACATGTGCTTTCCTGCCCTCTGTACTTATTGAGCAGGTGAGCCTATGTTGACAGGGAAACTGGTATGTCTTTTGGCCAAAAGACAAAAGGGAAGAGAATGAGGTCAGGTCTGCTGGTCATCATATAACCTTCCTTTTAGTCTCACCATGCCTGGGTGATGGAGGAGATTTGCCCCCTCAGCAAAGATTATAACTCCAGCAATAGTGGATTGTGTTCCCAAATCTGCAGTAGCTCATGAGGAGACCCACCCAATGTGGAAAAGTCCCTAAGTACAGTGTAGCCATCCTCAGAATCTGTGACAGAATCCCATAGATTAGGGCACGTATCAAAGACATCTGATGTGGAGATCTACTCCTCACTCAGGATCGGAAAGACAGTGACTCTGGTCCAGGTGTCTCCATGGCAGTCTCAGTGAGGGAGCTCCCAGGAAGCAAACACAGTGCAGGGTGAAAGTGGGATGCTCCTGCCTTTGACCTTTCACGTAAATCTGATAAACTTACCTTTCTCAGGAAAAGAGGTTGGAACTGACCTTTTGTTTTTGGCAACTGGGGTCAGCTAGTATGTGCTCTGACAACAAAACTAGGGTTTCACCCCCCAGCTGGGAGCTGAAGGGGAAGCCCGTCTTCCACAAATTCTTAGCATGCTTGAGAAACATTAAGCTGAACACTGGAGCTTGATTTTCCTGCAACTCATGTAGAGAGCAAGGGCTGAGGAAGGAACATTGTCTAGAAAGGAATTTCTTCCAAAGGTCTCAAGCAGAACCTCAAAGCGGAACCTGGAAACACTAGAACTGCAGACATGAATTCTTTTTTTCTCAGCAAAGAAAGCTCATGCTTTTAGTCAGTAGAGGGTCCTTTACTTCCTTCAGCCAGCTAATGACCTCAAGAGGTCAGGGGATTTTATTTTCCTTACTCTATTAAACTTGAGTGGCATATTCTTTTTTAAAAAAGGATATGGGGCTTCCCTGGTGGCGCAGTGGTTGAGAGTCTGCCTGCCAGCAAACTTAGAAGGACAAGGAGCCAGAAATGGCCCGAAAAGGCTTAAAATAACATATTCCACTAATGGAGTGCTACTGTGTGGTAGAAAGACAGACGAGGAGGATTTTGTTAGTTGTCATAGTTTTTCCTCCACTCGCCCTCCCCCCAAACAATTGTAACTGTTATGGTAGCTAGAACCAGGCAATATAGGATAAAATCATTTTTATGACCATAACTTTACTGGTTTTCAGTCCTTATCTCAAAATTTGCTACAGTATAAGGTCAAGTTCCATTTGTACATTCAGACAAATGTACACATATCACAATATCACCTTAGTCTTCCTCTCAAGCATAAACTCATGGGTACTTCCCTTTGATCTACCCCATCTCTGCCCTAACTCTCCCAGACTAACTGAAAAATGCTGTGGACTTTCAACAAATGGCATATGCTCCTTCCTTTAGGGGAATGTACATTTCCTTTGCTTTTACTAATAAAGCATTACGCGTCCTGGAAGTTCCATCTGACTTACTTCTCCTTCTGCCGGACTCTTGTTATGGACCGTATCATGTCTTTCTGCCACATCTTTATGAATCTACCTTGGAAAATGTCTCCTCAGCTGATCTCAGGCTCAGAGCAGTTTTACCTCACCCAAACAATTGGTTTGTATTTGTGGGCTCAATACTCAATAGTGACACCCACCCGTTTTCCCTTTTAACAATGGTCACCAGAACTTTCCAAGCCAAAATTGTAGCCCATCTACATTCAACAATATGAATTTTTCCAACTACATTCTCTACTACATTTTATGAGCTGAACTTTGCTTTTCTTTTACTTTCAAATTTGGTATTTTGCCTTTAATGTATCATTTTATGGAACTACTTTCTGGAACAAGGTGGCTAGGAAGGGAAGGAAGGGGATAGGGGAAAGAATCCAAACTCAAAAGGTAGTTTACTTATGATTCTTTCACCTGGAAAAGTTAATAATTTTCCCTCTGAATTCTCCTAGCACTTGAAAGAAGCCTATATTGTAGCATTTATATCACGATGTGTCAATTGTTCATTTTCTTGGATTTCTTTCCTCCTACCTGACTGCAAATTTGTTAAAAACAATGATTACTTCTTACTTTTCTTGGTATTCCCAGCTTCTGGCTCCGCTCCTGGCTCAAGTAACTGCTCGATATATGTTTATTGAGTGAACAGTAGCTGAAAAGTAGCTCCAGAGATTTAATCCAATCACATAAATTGATTTAACTAATTGGAGTTCTGTTCAAGATTGTGATTCATTCTCTGAATCAGACTTCTGACCTTCAGAACTTTATATGTGACTAGTCACAGTCATATTTTTCATTGTACTTGTCTCCAACTGACTTTTAGCAGATAACCAGCAGGTTTAATACAAATAAGATCATATTAAATATAATTAAAAATCTCTCCATGAAATAGGTTAAGATCCCATTGGGGCAGCACAAAACACAATTATACCTTCATAGCATATGCTCTTTTTAAGTAAATCTATTCGTGAATATTAAAGTCTGAAAATCTTTTCTCAAAGTTTGTATCATCCTATAAATAACACCATACATTAAAGGAGAATTAGGAAGCCATTGTATTATCTCTATCCTGGATTATTTCTCTAAGCAGAATCATCAACATTGATACATACCAGGGCTTTATTTGAATTTAATGGTAAATCAGTTACATCGGTATAACAGCTAATTATATTCATTCTCTTTAAGAGATGATGAAATTCTACAATATGTATATCCCAGTGAGCACAGGGCTGGTACAAACTTCCTTTATTTGCAAGTTGAAACAAGTTTGACCACGAGAACATTTATTCATTTAAATCTGCCAGGTCATTGCTAGGGCAATTGCCTGAAATGTCCTTTGAAATGTTAAAATAGAAACAAAATAGTCTGAAGAAATTATTATTGATTCTGATTTTCTCTCTGTTATTTGGAGAAGTCATAGGCACAGGAAGAAAGAAGAGAGTGTTTTTAACTGGAGAATGGAGAACCTTACACATTGTTTATGAAGTTGGGAGAATAGAAGGATTTGACAGTTTCTTCAAACAGTCATGGACACATTGTCATTTAAATAGAGAGACAAGTGAAAGAAAGTGAATTAAGTATTCACACAGATGTGCGTTACATACCGGTAAATTGTAATGATCTCACCGTAGTCACCAAAAGTGACCAGACACCAGAACAGAGTGTCAGACAGTACAACCTCCTCAGCTAGTTCCAGCTCCCCACCTTGCTGACATGCTGCCTCGCCGAGATTCACTCAAAGAACAGGAAAAGTCATCAATATCTGCAGCTGATGGTATCTGGAAATGTACTTCCTAATCTAGTCAATAATTGCAGTCCTTTCAAAGATGCCTAATTTTCTTGACAAGGTATCTCATCAGTGACTTAACTCGGAAACATCTCCTTTCAGTTTAGTGTCCAGTGTTCTCAAAATATCAGCTGTTTCAGCCAGATAAGGGCAAGTCACACCTCCTTTGTATTTTTCTTCTTCCTTGGTCTCAGCACCATCAAAAACTGGAGGGCAGGGTAGAGATTATAACTGAAGGAGGTAAAACCCAAGGTTGTGTGATAAATAATGACCATTTTGACCCCCAGATTCCTTGGGGAAAGCACCTATCTTACACCTTTCTCAAGGGGCCTCCTTTAGATTGCATCCTTATTTTCTCCTCTTGTTTCACATTCCTTACAATTAAATCATTCTTCTAAAGTGAATATTAGTTTTCTATTGCTGCTATAACAATTACCCCAAACTCAGTGATTTAAAACAATACCAACTTATTATTTTACAGTTCTGAAGGTTAAGTCTGGAATAGATCTCACTAGACTCGAATCAAAGTACTGACATGGCTGCATTCCTTTCTGTAGGGTCTAGCGAGGATTGGTTTACTTGCCTTTTTCAGCTTCTAGAGGCAGCCCACATTCCTTGGCTTATTATGACTCCTATGTTTAAAGCCAGCAATGGCCAGGTTAGTCTGTCTCATGCTGCATCCCCCTCACACTGACTCTCCTGCTTCCTCCTTCCTCTTATAAGGATCCTTATAATTACATTGAGCTCACTCAGATAATCTAGGCTAATTTCTCTCTTTTAAAGTTAGCTGATTTGCACCCTCAAACCCATCTGCTACCTTAATCCATCCTTGCCGTGTAACATAATATATTCACAGGTTCAACAGATTAGGACATGGACATCTTTGGGGGGGGGCATATTCTACCTAAAGCAACATCTTCTGGAAGAATTACCTTCTACTCAAATGGACAGACCTCAATCTAGGGGCCACTCCTCTCCATTTGTGAATTTTTTCAACTGGAGTCCTTCACTCATTCAGTATGGAGTGGGAGTAGGCAGTGGCATTTCAGGAGGCTAAAGGTTGCTGCCATTCCAAGCTCTACAGAGGTAGAGTTTGCAAGGTGCTCTAGGCTTGTGATCTTTGTCTCTTCAAGCCTAAGAATTTAATCAGGGATCTCATTTATAAAAGTTCCACCAGGATGTCTTCATTTTCTTAGAATTTTTTGATAACTGTTGGAGTCATTGTCAGTTACATATTTGCACCCACTAGAAAATTAGTTATAGAAACAGAGACTGCAAACAGATAGCCATCAGGCAGAATATGTTGCTTTAAAATAAAGGGGAAAAAAAGCAATGTAAAAGTACAAAGGTATAGCAGACAGTGTAGGGCTGGTTCTGGACATAGGGCTAAATTGGTAGGTATTTGGCAACTGTGCTGCAAAAGCAGTGAAACTATTGTGGTCAGCTAGATCATAAGGAGAAAGGAAGCCTATAAGAACATTGACACTTAACTCTGTGTCCACGAAGAGTTGATTCTAAAGTGGAGGGCATTCACCCTCAAAATTACTCAGTCTAACCCATTGGAGAATGAGAAGACAATGTAAGCATTTCTATACCCATATCTCTACTTTAAAAAAAGAACTTAAGCTTTACTAATACTTAAAATACAAATTGACACTCTCATGATCATTTGGTTTGCACTTTAGCCACTTACATATCACATAAATTAAAACATTTGTTTGAGAAAGAGTGGGAGTCCCACCCTGCAGAGAGGTTGACCAAGGTATGGTCACTCATATGCTGTTACCTTAGTGTGACTAATTGCAATACTCATGAAACCACTAAGTGGATTGATGGTTATACTGTCTTGTTTTAAGTAAGTTAACCCTCACACAATGGACAAGTAGCTTAAAAATAGGTAAGTGTTTAAAGATTCCTGTAAGAAGCTATGTATGAAGATAATACTAATAAGATGAACATGGGTGAATAGCAAGCAAATAGAAAAAAATGATGTTTCTCTAACCTCTAGTACTCTGTTCATCAATCACAAAAAATTCCCATCTGGTCAGATCTGACACATTCAATTTTGAGCAGAAATTTTTTTTTTGCATTTTGAATGAATGCAGTAAATAACAATTAATGCAATAAATAAAATTACAGACATTAAATCATTTTGCATTAATACTTATTTCTTCTTCAGCTCTGTTTAAATTTCTATTCAGTGCATATCTTACATTTGTAATAGATGAGTACGATAGGCTATGTTTGTACTTTATAAATATGTACACATATTCTGAGTATATGTATTAACATTTGTTTTATGGATAAGGCTGCATTATCAAATTGTTTGTAGACTGCTTTTCTACAGGACAGAGCTTTCGGAGGGAGGCAGTGAATAGCAAAGAAAAGGTTCGACATGGAGGAAAGTTTAAAAGGTCATCAAAAGAGGGTGTATGAGGGAGCTCCAGTACAGGTCACAGGACATGCTTACACTAAGGTGTGAGTTTGTCCAGATCTGGCACTGCCAGGAACTTAAGTCTTATACTGACCTTTGGGTGGTACTTCTATCCTTTAATAGGGTCCATGACTTATTTGATAAAGAAAATAAGTCATAAAGGTCTCAATGAGATCCTTTAAATTTTAAATATCCTCTTTGTTTGCATTGCTTAGAAAATGAACTGCTGCAAAGGTTATAGCAAAATAAGTCCTTTCCTATTACTCTGAGCCATGAAGCATCTCAGAAATATATTCATTCCAACATTAAAATATCAATCAAAATTTTCTATGCAGTGGATTTAATTGGCAACTTAGCTACAGCTAGCATACAATGAGTCCTTCTAATAATCAGTAGTTCTCCCTTCTGGACACAGTGGTCTTGCATTCAGCTATTTTTTATTAACTTTACAAAGTATGTAACAATATGCATTTTGCAGCAAACAACTAGAGAATTTCAGCTACAAAGTGCTCCATCCTGTGAAGGTTGATTATTTTATGGGTTACGAGATTTTCATAACTTCTGTTCCAACACAGCACAGAAGCATCCTTCAGAATGCTGTCTTTAAGATCACAGAAGCTAAGAGATTTAAATTTCAAAGTGAATATTATCCATTTTCTGTTCCCTTTTAGCACTCCCAGGCAAGCTCTCTGATGCACTCATCGTTTGTTTAATGTTTTTCATTCTTCCAGCTGCTTTGGGAATCAATTTCAGATCACAAAGGAGAAAAAACCTTTTTCCTTCCTTCTGCCCCAAGCTCACCTTCGCAGACAAGATTTTTGTCTGCACTAAATAGATTCACTGACCCGGGACTAGCAACCTACCCATAGCAGCAGCTTCTGTGGTGCTCAGTGGAGCATGGGAAAGGCTCATAATGCCTGATTAAAGCCATCAGTGAAGCCTGAGATCATTTTAAAGGATTCTGGGGCAGAATGGCCCTACAAGCCATTCTTGTAAGTCCGTGTCATTTTATTACCATTAATACTTTCCTCCAGCTCTTGGTCCTAATGCAGAGAATCATGGGAATTTGAACAGGGTTCACATGAAGAGTAGCACATTCTATGTTCTGGGACAGAAAGATAAACTCTTCTTCCCTGGTAAAATGCTCTGGCAGAAGTTCCTGCAGGTGTTTCCTCCAGGCGGTATCACATCAGTACTTGCTTTAGAGATAATGTTTTGGATTGCACCGAAGAACAAAGTATTTGGTCAGATAATCTAAAAAGAATAACAGCTGACCTGAACATTGATGCGGTTCTTCCATGTTATCACATTTCATCCTCACAGATCAGAGAAACCCAGTTAGGTAGTATTTCCCCACTTCATAGACCAGGAAGGAAATTTTTGAGAGGTTAATTGATGTGCTGAAGGACACATGGTAAAATACATGTCCCATAGTCCAAATTAACAGTCCCATAGTCCAAATTCCTTTTTAGTTCTGCATTATGCTGCCCATTCTAACTGGATTATTAGGTTGATAATGCTACTGTTATTAATTCTGCCCAAATGGTGGATAACAGACAGATCATACGTTTAAGATGTTGGCATTTATCTCACTTTTATTGCCATCTATGACTAAAAATATTCAAAATTTTTTGATACTAATAATTTTTGGAAAAACAACTTTTCCTTAGATATTGTTTCTTCATTAGTTTTTTCCATTAAATATTTTCCCCCTTTGGCTATCACAATCCTTAAGATTGATTCTCTCTGCTGAAGTTGTAACTCTCTTTATTTTAACCAGCAGTCGCCTTGGAAACGCTTGTGCTACATGTCACACTTCCTTAAATACCATTACTCACAAGATGCAATAAATATATGAAGTGTATTTATTTGAATATTTACTTGTTAAAGTCACACAGCTGTGTTTGCTTTTAAGCCATCTTCTCACACCTCTGTGATCATAGCTACATAAAGTGCCAACCTTTCTTGTATCCTGGTATTAGGAAGTGACATGTTACAAATGTAGAGCACCTTGCTCTGAGCCAGATGTAAATATTAATTCCATAGCAAAATATCTTCAGCCAACTTGCACGCACCGTGCATCAAATTATGCCTCTTGTCCCGGTTCACATAACACATTAAAAGTCCAACGTGATATAGTAAGTGCTATCTCTGTTGGAGATCTGATATAATCTCAGAATTTAATCTTTCACCTATAAATTTTCTCTTAAGTCAGATTCTATGGCCTAGACAAGTATCCAGAGCTTTAGTTCCTCATCTCTAGTTTCCTAGGAGAAATAACCAACTGGATGTCCCACTGTCCCCTCCAATTCAACTTGTCTAAAATCAAACTTGTTATCTTTCCCCCAGAACTAAGCTCTTTCAGAACTTCGTTATTTCATTATTCAATCTGATCGTTCTCTTAGTTACTCAGGCTTGAACTTTTGTGAGGCTATAGTCTTTTTTTTTCCTCATTTTCTCTCATGTCCTATGTCCTATAAATTATTCTGAGCTTCTAACGGCCTTTCCATTTCCATTGCCACCCTCATTACCTTGCTGGGCCTACACTATAGTGACTTTACCAGCCTCCCTTTCCCTCGCTCTCCTCCTTCTGTCTGCCTTCCAAACTACTCCGTGGTTATCTCTAAGTCAACAGTTTGCCTATACCCCTAACCTCCCCAAAACCACCACTCCACCATCTACATTGCTCCCCAACATGATGAGAGCTGAACGAAGCTCCTTGCCCACACGCTATCCTCATTTCCCTTCTGGTTTTTTACTTATGATTTGTGTGTTGACAGCACTCAATTTTCCGTTGTTGGTAGTTACATGGACCTTTGGGGGAAAAGAGATACTATACAAAGATAGTCTAAAGAAAGAAAAAGACATATTCTAAACATTAGCCTTCTTATATCTGTGTTATGTCACTACTAAATCAGCTTTTGTTTGAAATAAGAAGGTATAGGTTTATATATTAGTTTAATTTATAAAATTTGATAATTTCAAACAATTCATTTATATCACTTTGATTATTCTTCTGGAACCTGGGTAGTTTTCCAAAAGTAAAATTAACATTCCATGTTTTGCCATAAAGGAAACTTTTCAGTTATGTTCAGGTCAACAATCATTAGAAAAGTTTTAATTTGGGAATTAAAGAGAGATCTAATATTGTCAATCCAGCTCTTCCCTGGTGGCGCAGTGGTTGAGAGTCTGCCTGCCAATGCAGGGGACACGGGTTCGTGCCCCGGTCCGGGAAGATCCCACATGCCGCAGAGCAGCTGGGCCCGTGAGCCATGGCCGCTGAGCCTGCACATCTGGAGCCTGTGCTCCACAATGGGAGAGGCCACAACAGTGAGAGGCCCGCGTACCGCAAAAATAAATAAATAAATAAATAATATTGTCAATCCAGCCAACATTCCCTTGAGCACACAACTGGCCTTATGCCCATCATTTTAAGCAATGATAGGTAGGTTGACTTCAATATTTTTTTCCTCCAGCTGTTATAAAAATGAAGCAGAGATCTAGGGTCTGGCATAGTAATCTTGAAAGTGAGGGATTCTTTTTTTTTTTTTTTTAAACATCTTTATTGGGGTATAATTGCTTTACAATGGTGTGTTAGTTTCTGCTTTATAACAAAGTGAATCAGCTATACATATACATATGTTCCCATATAAAGTGAGGGATTCTTAACTGAGAGTGACTCTGGAAGCTTCTCACCTCTTTGGGACTTTTCTGCAGTCACAGGTCCAAGGAGGAAAAACTCATGTCTCTTTTCTGGCCACCTACAAGCTTTTAATTAGCACAATGTTGTTGCATTTCAGCCATCTCACAAAACTGTATTTCTATTCTGAAATCATTTTACTTTTCCCAGAGAGATTGATGGACCAAACAGATTCCTGAGTTCATACCCGGGTGCTTGCATATTATTAGGAGGCTAGTAGGAAAAATATCCTCATGCAAGAGCTATAAACATTATTTGGGAATGAGGAAAATTGTGTGTGTGCTAAAATGAAATGGTGCCTTTGACGCTTCTGTCTGAAAAGTATGAGATTAGATCACTCCCTAACACCATACACAAAAATAAGCTATCTGTGACAGAGCGAGAGAGTGGCATGGACACATATACACTACCAAACGTAAAATAGACAGCTAGTGGGAAGCAGCCGCATAGCACAGGGAGATCAGCTCGGTGCTTTGTGACCACCTAGAGGGGTGGGATAGGGAGGCTGGGAGGGAGGGAGACGCAAGAGGGAAGAGATATGGGAACATATGTATATGTATAACTGATTCACTTTGTTATAAAGCAGAAACTAACACACCATTGTAAAGCAATTATACTCCAATAAAGATGTAAAAAAAAAACACCTAAATTATAATGAAAACTCAGGTAAATGAATTTGTAATGACTAGAGAAAAAGAAAGAGGACTATAGGTGAATAAGTACTGAATTTCTATTCAGGTCATTTACCTTTAGACCCTTAAAGAACATATTAGCTACTGGAATTGGTGGCCAAACTATGGTGTAAATGGAGCTACGATCAGAGTTAAATTCTGTTTGGACCAGAAGAAAAACCTGGCTATGGCCATAGTTGGTACTCCTAAACTAATTCACCAACTCTTTTGTGTTACAAGGTGTATGATTAAAAAAAAAAGACTGATTATTTAAAAAAAAAAAACCTTAAATATCAAAACACATGCCTTACAGTGGTTAGGTTTGTTGCAACGGCTTTCTATAAAACAGAGCAGAATGGAAAAAACATCAAAGTTATGCATTGAACTAATGAAACATACAGATTGGGTCAGTATTGCAACCAACAGAATACCCAACTTTTGATGATCAGTAATCATAAACATTGTCATCACAATTAAAATATGAATATTCAGTCTGGGTTACTAATATATAAAACCACTCTGTGTCTTTCCCATTTTTTTTTCTGGATTTGACAAGAAAAGAGGTTGTGGCATGGAGGAAGACCAGAGGTCTTAAAGAATCTCAGATTTAGGTTCCAGTTCCAGTTCTGCCCTTTCCTAGCTGTGTGACCTTGATCACATCAACTAACTTCTCTGACTCCTGTCCCTTTACCTGAAAGTGGAAAAGTAACAATTTATAAATGATCATTTTATATATATAGGATGTATATATGACACATATAAATAATACATATGTAATATAACAATACTTAAGATAAACTCCTTATATATTCTATATTAATATAATACAATGTATATTAACACAAATACATGTATGTTAGTTTAAATATATAATAATAGTTATATAATATTTTATATATATATACAATTGCAGTATTCTTCTGTGACCAAATACACATGACAAAGCATATATGTAAGTAATATGTCTATACATCCCTATGTAATGTGTGGGGGGTCATAGAAGAGTACTGTATTAATTATTATGTTCACTGGGAACATTACAATCAAAAGCTTCTTAATCAATATTATTAGACTATAGGCACATTGAATGCAGCTGGCTTCTAAAATAATTTACTTTAGAAGAAGCCATTGATGAGATGATCTCTCTGTTTTCAACTTTGTTTTCAATACCCGCCTTGACTTTTATGCTGTTATATTAGGTAAGCATTAATTTTCCCCTGGAACAGATTGCCACCAAGCACACACATAGACATAGTGCAGTGAGGAGAATGGAGCCAGTGGTGAAGTTCTTTTTCTGGAAGGTAATAGTACAGCTCTTCTTATTACTGCAAGTGCATGAATGAATGAACAAAATTACAGGCACAGACGTTCCATACATTATCTCATCAAACAGCCCCATCACTTCCTCAGTCCTGTTTTTTCTCTTCAGCGTTAACTGATTTTTCCAACAATTGAGCTTGTTTGCAATAAGCTGAATCGGAGCATAACCTTCCATTAATTAGAAAAAAATATATGGGTATTAGCTTGAGGAAGCAATAGCAGTCCTTGTGTGTTTTCTAGTGCAAACTCACAGTGATATTTTGTTTGATTGCTATTATTTCTCTTTCCCCTTGTGACAGTGTTAAGTCTGATGCAGAAAAGTCTGAAAACTTTTAAATAGTTTGTGCTCATTCCAGAGAGAAAAAGACCTACCAAGTTCAGCTCTGAATGGATGTGAAACTAGCATCTTAGAATACAGATCCGTGCCATTACCCTGTCTATACTTCTAAGCCTTTTTCATCACTTACAATTGTTTTTACACTCTAGTCTACATTGAAAGCAAACATCTTAATTGTCTTCTTTGTTTTAACTACAGAATTTCAAAAGTATTCCTTGATTCATATTTATATTCCCTTGGTAATTATCACTATGAAATCATGTTGGACTAAGAAGCTAGGTTTATATGTGATTTGCTATTTAGTGTTTCACCGTTTCTGGTCATGCTGATTAAATTAGCCAATGCAGATTTCTTCAACTCAGCAAAGCTTAATTATGTAAGTAATTTAATTATATAATAAATAAAAGCCACTTTACCTCAGCATATTCACAGTGATCTATTTTTGCTGCACAGTGATTAAAAATGACTCATTTTTCTTAAACTTTGAAATCTGAAAGTATTACTTGAATGAAATAATTTATGGTAGAAATAAATTGAAAATGAGGACAAGGGTCACTGGGGTACAATCAGATGCAGTAGACTAAAGGTAAAATTCAACTTGGAATTATTGACCAAATCAAGGTGCCTATACAAATATGAATTAGAAGTTGTTAGGGAAATCTCTAGTATGAAAAGGAAACCACAGATCATCGCATTTGCATTACCATGAGATGTCATCCTATTTCTTTAATGTAAAGATAAGATCATCATAACTTTTCCATTTATATGGAGACTAAACAGGTAATGGTCTTGAGTCCATCACCTTTTGAAAACCTTAACTGCATAAGATGGGTATTTGGTGATGCATTCTTGCCTGAACAGAAGTTCTCATGGTCAACAGGGCACTATCATTAAACAACAAAAATGCTGAATGCCAAGAATAAATTAGTGCCTCCAAATTCCATTCCCTCATTCTCTGAAGATCATTCTCATAAAGGGGATTCCATGTGTGACGTCTGAAAGCAAGCATGTTATTAGTTGGACAACCGGTGGCTCTGTGAGAATGAGTAGCAGGGGGAAAATGACCCTTCTCTGTCTTCTCTGAGTTTCCGATAGCTTTGGTCTTCACCAGTGTTACTACAGGGACATACTTAAGTTGACTGCCAATGAGGAGTATAAATCCTATTTTAAATGTATGCACAAAGCGAAGGTCTCTGCTCTTTGCCATGCCAATGTGGGTTTTGGTCACCATTGGGTTACTTTAGTTCTCAGGGAGTAACTACCATATTCGTCATGATTTCTTCCTATTGACACCCTATCATTATTAAGAAACACATTATTTGGGGGCACCAAAATTCCTAGTCTGACTGTGGCCTCTCCCGTTACGGAGCACAGGCTCCGGACACGCAGGCTCAGCGACCATGGCTCATGGGCCCAGCCGCTCCGCGGCATGTGGGATCTTCCCGGACCAGGGCACGAACCCGTGTCCCCCGCATCGGCAGGCAGACTCTCAACCACTGCGCCACCAGGGAAGCCCCCTAGTCTATTGTTTTATGTCAAATTAGCACAAAGGACAAATGTATGTTTCTCGACCTACTTTTCTTTTTATAATGTGAATTCCCTACATAAAAAATGATGGTAGCATGTTTTGGCACTTGTGGAACCAACTGGCCGTATGTAAATTTCCAAATAGCATATTGTTAAAATGCTTCTATTCTTCAAATCCTAATAATTTTCTAAGAAATTATAGTACTACATCTTTAAGGAATTTTTGCTCAGTGCACAGAGAACTTTGAAATATTAATACTTTAGAAAAACATATCATTTAGAGAAATAATTTTATTATAAGAAAAGTTAAAAAGTTGATAATAAGCATAATCTAATGAATAATTTTCTGTGGTGAGTCATCATTTCTTTGTAATAAAAAAATTTTTTCTCTGTGTATGCATGGAGCAAGTTTCTGCTAAAAGAATCCAAAACTTGGGAGGAAAGGAAGGCAAGGGATTACCAAAAAATATTCTTAGAATCTTTGAAGTTTTATATTATATTTGATAATACATTGAATGGCTCTTTGTGAAACATTTAATAAGAGAGAGTGCAGGAGAAAGGCTATTATTTATTAATCATGACATTACTTTTTAAAGTAAACAACAGTAAGTCATTAGGTTGGTTTTGTTCACTGATATAGCCAAAGCACCATAACAGGGCATGGAACATAGTAGGACCTCAATAAATAATTGTTGAAATAGCCATCTGATTAGTCTCCATACACAAAGGCTGAAGTGAATTGTTGAATGGAAGCTACTGGATAATCAAGCACATAATGCTGGCCTTAATTATGTGGCTATTCCAGAGTTGAAAGGGTATGAAGGGACTCAAACATCCTAATGCTTTGGCCACTGGGCTACTTGGATGGCCATGGGCTTTTTGCTGTTACTCCACTGTGGATTTTTGGAGCAGAGGCAGTCTAATTAGGCATGGAGCAGGTATTATAAATATGTAGTGAATGCCAATGTTTCATATAGTGATAATGTTTCATACCAATTAACAGTAAATTCCAAATACTATGCCAATGAAATTTCAAGTACCATTATTCCATTGGCTTGTCCATGAAGGCAATAATTCATTTCAACACAAACTCTGTGTAAAAAGATTTTTGGTAAACAGTCTTTCTTCGTGGGGTTTCAGTTACCTTTTAGGAATTGGAAACTAATGGATAAAAAATATAGGAACACGTTGATTTTCCAAATAATTTCTCAATCACTTCTAATTTTAAAAAGGGGAAATAATGGCTTTAAGAAAGAAAATAATAAATTAATTCTCAAGCCATTTTGTGTGATATAGAAGACATTTAAAGAATAAATGTGTCTAGGTGTCTTATTGTGAGCATTTATCTCCATATTTGACTTCACTGGCAAATGTGACACCTTACAAAAGAAATTAGGCCAGTTCAGAATTTAGTGCTACAGAGCTTGTTTTTTTTCCCCAATCTGAAGAGACTTCATGAATATTTTAATGTCAGATTTTACAATTTAACATATCAAGACTTGATTACTAATGACTGATAATCCTTGTCTCTGCTACTTCCCCAGTTCATTACTGTCACGCACTCTTGGGACACTTCTAAAGCCAGAATCAACAACTGTAATACAGTGTGGAGCACTAGATGCCTTTAGTTTCACTGCTCACAGTATCAATCATGTTCCAGAGTATTTGCTGAATAGCAGCATGCCTCTAACCTTCATGAAGGTATTCTTTTTCCTTTATTTTTCTTAAAAAGATATTGTCCGTGGCAGCTAGCATAATGAACAGATCACTCAGTAAACACATTTGATCACCAAATATATTCCAGACTCCAAAATCTTTCTGGGCACACACAGCAGAGTTTAAAAGTCACAAGAGGACTAGACATGAACATATCCAACTATGTTCCAATAAAATTTACAATAATAGAACTATGCAATTAGTGCAATGGAACAGTTCACAATGCCATTAATTTTGGGGGGAAGTAATAAATATAACAGCTAATAGTAACTGAGTAATTACCATGGATCACATTCTCTCTCTTTTTTTTTTTGCGATACGCGGGCCTCTCACTGTTGCGGCCCCTCCCGCTGCGGAGCACAGGCTCCGAACGCGCAGGCTCAGCGGCCATGGCTCGCGGGCCCAACCGCTCCGCGGCACGTGGAATCCTCCCTGACCGGGGCACGAACCCGTGTCCCATGAATCGGCAGGCGGACTCCCAACCACTGCGTCACCAGGGAAGCCCCACATTCTCTTTTAAGTGCTTTACATACACTACCAGAAGTAAGAGTGAGTGGATGTTATCTCCATATTTTTAGACCCTAAATGATGATGCATCTTGCCCAAGGCCATAAAGCTAATAGACAGTGTGGCTAGGATTTGAACTCAGGAAGCGTGGGTCCAAAGCCAATACTCTTGATCCCCAGACTACACTGCCTGTCTGTTTTCTTTTGGCGTCATAAGGGAAAGGGTCAGAGACAAGTTCATATCTGAGTTAAAAGCCAAAATAGAATGATGACTTTATCGATTATAGAGAGAAGATAGAGAATTTTTAGCAAAGGAAATATTATGAGCAAAGTCAGGAAGAAATGAAAGAGATGAGACACAGGTGGGAAATTTCCCAAAGTCTGAATTGCTAGATTGGGGGCATGGCAGAGGCAGTGAGGGAATGAGATTATAAAGGTAGGAGCCCTGATTCAGAGTGGCCTGGTAGGCCGTGAAATAGGATTTGGGCCTTATTCCATGGGATCCCTTAGGAGTATTGTTACAGTCACTCTGAAGATTATACTGTCTTCCGAGCCAGGTCAAAGTACAATTTAAGCTGTCAATGAAAATTATAGGCTTTAAATTTTGTCACCATTTTTAAAGTGCAGTACAGTGTTGAATCAATCAGCCACATGCTATAGACCAAGGAAAACATTTTACTCTAAATAAGCTGTTTGAATACTGAATGGTCTAAGTGTATTCCTTTCACATAATTTATATAAATTCTCTTTGAAATAAGGTATTAAGTAATTTTATGTTAAAAGTTTCAATACTTTAAAAAATTAAAATGTTCTTACTGAAGCCCCAAGTCATATGCACCATATGTAATCTTTTGTGTCAGAAATGCCCATGATAAAGGAAAACAAAGCAAACAAGACACCACAACCACAACTACCACCCCCACCAACAATAAAATCTCACTTCGCTTAAGACTTCGTGTAGCTTTCAGATAGCCAGATCTTCATTAAAAGTATTCAGTACAATGTTTAGAAATCATTGTGGTGAACAGAAAACACCATCAGCTAATATTAAGTTTGAAAGTTGCATGTGGTGACCGAGACACTGTAATGTTCCAGTCTCTTGGAAGCTTATTTATCATGAATAGTGCTCCATCTAACTCCCTTATAATCCATATGGTAATACATGGAATCTTCCTGTCTCCAAAGCCACTGGACTTCTGTCCTCATTCTTATCCCCAGATATCCTGTAGTAGGGCCCCTTTTCCTGACTTTGGAGTTGGGCTTTCTAGCTTCTGTCCTCCACTTTGTTTGGTTTTGTTTAGTTTTGGGGTTAACTGCATCTTTTCTTGAGCACATCCAGAATCTTCTCAGAGAAGCAACTGGTGCATTCTTTCCTTGTGGCACCTCAGTATTCCATCCCCTCATCCTAATTGAAGCATCCTTTATCTAGGGAAGTGTAAGAAGCAACAAACAGCCTCCTTTATGTGTCATTTTCCTTTCAAAATTATCTTTTGATTCTCAGAAAACTTGTAGCTACTTTCCATCCAAGGTGAAAAACCTCTTATCCATGTTTCTATTTTAAGAAAAGCTGGGTGACTTAACATGACACATCAAGAAGCAGATGGGCAATCTGTTAGGGACAAGGTGTTTTGTATTTGCATCCTCTGTCCTGTTCCCCACTTTTTTTTCAGAAAGCAAGTCCATGGCTTTGAACTCAGATGTTTAGGAAACAAATTATTGAGAATAATTAGTAATAATAATAGGTTGTATTTCAAAAGATATTTCAGTTTTATGTGTTAAAATACAGATGGCTATAGGACAGTTTTGAGGAAAATCATCTTTTAGTCATTACAAACAATTATCAATGGTCTCACTAAGAGATAAAAGATTATGAGCCTCATAAAGGATCCACTGTTTTGAACTATTGAAGGGTGGTACCATATTTTACTAGGTCACCCATCTTTCTCTCATTAGATATTAGTATATCTATATCTGTAATGAAATGTGACACTTAGAATTTGCCACAGATAATTGAAGTTTGTTTTTGTAAACCATTTATTTTTTAACCAAATAGAATCTTTTAAAAATTATTCCTATAATTACATTGCCTTAACACATTTTCAGTCTGATATGTGTCATTTTTCATGTGTTTGAGAAATGGAATTAGAGCCACAGGCTAGCTTATCTAGTAGGCCATGAAATTGAAGTATATGTGCATGCCATTCATCTCATGTGACTCAGTAGAAAAAAGGGTGACAAAGGCTGTCCAGAATAGATCACTGAGAGTCATAGGTATGCTTAGATTCAGTTCTCAAGCTATGACTTTAGATCATTAGAAGTCCACTGTTTATTGAAAGCTATACATGGAGAGGTAAAGTAATCGAACTCCTCAACTCTAGTCTCTGCTTATTGCTATATATAAAGTCAAGCCCTTACTTCATTCTAAAAATCATAGTTTTATATATATGTGTGTATTTTTTTAAGAAATATAACATGAGTATGTGGACTCTGTCAGAGCAAGTGAGAATTTAAAACTAGATTCTAGTTAATATTTTGGGAAATATTAACTAAAAACCTACTATGTGGTCACAAACTGTCGATAGAGATATAATCAAATTAGACATGATCCCTTCTAAAGTATTCAGTGTACAGTGGAGATTGGCTTTAAATAAATCATCATGCACTTGCCAAAATAAATAGATGATTATCATTACTGAATCTCTGATGTTCTTGCAAAAACAATTTGGAAAAAAACTAAGGATAAATATGCTTCAGAATATGGTAGGGTATTCACCCTCTAAAATGAAATCTACCATAATAACTTATGGTTGAAAATGTATTTTAAAATAACATAAAATAATACATGCTTTGAAGTAAAGATTAAACTTTCTAACAAGTGATTTTATTTTTGATCATGCAATTTCAAAAATATGGAAAAAACATGAATCTGAATGTATATATATAAACTTGTTCCATAGGTCAAAAATATTTTTGTATGCTTTTATTGTAAATAAGCATTACTGGAATCAGATATCAAAAATATTGTGATATTAAGACTTGCTAATTGTTAGAAGGTTTACTGAGGGAAATCATCAAATCCACTCCTCTAATTAGGTAAGATTCTCATTCACTGGGGCTCATTCCTTTGGGAATACTTGAAGGCAAGGGAGTGGATGTTCATGTTTTCTTTGAATGTTGAATCAACCCTTCCCTGAGTAATTTTGCTTCCATGGTCCTTTCACACTTTAGAGTTTGTTTTACATCCTCAGGTATTTTACAGTAGTTGTAATCTCTCCGCCAATTGGTTTAGAAATAATACAGAGGACAGATAATAAAAGTAACCAGTTTAAATATGTCATTGATAGCATCTTTTATGTGTTTCTAAGGGAAAAAGAACTGAAAATCAAACAGTTAGCTTTACGGAGTGACCTCAAACAGATCAGTAAAGGTATACAATGAAATCTGTAATAGTCCAATATATATTTTCCATTAGCATCATTGATCTAGTGCCTGTAAGGTTGGGACTTCATAAAATGAGACCCTGTAAAGAGAGGGATACCGTACAAAGAGGTAAATTAAAATGTGTGCTTTGTGTCATAGTTGAATAGATGGACAGTTAACTGAAAATCAGGTAATTCTGGGTAAAATGACTTAATCTGCCTAAAACATTCTAGTCATTTAAAAATAAGTGGTAAGTAAAAACATGGAAATCACAAAAGTTATTTTATTTATCAGTCAAGAACACGTAGAATAATTTGATACCATTAATACCTCATTCAAGCAGGTGTTTCTCAGAGGCATGCACTTAATTGTTTATTTGTCATCGCTCCTAATAAACATGTACTTGAGTTTATGTCATCTTAAAATAATTGGCATGCCCTACAGAGACGTGGAAAACTGATGTAGGCATATGCCCGCCCAACATTTAATGACCTTAATCTATCTCAGTGACTTGCCTTTCTGTTCAAATAACCAGTTTGGGACGTAATTTACTAAAATCAACTTTTGTAGTATTACTTCAACAAAGGACAGCCTTTTGTGTGACAAGCTATAATATTTAGCTACTGAAAGGCCTACCGTATTTCTCTCCCACTGAGAACTATTTGTTATCTAATGTCACTTATAGGCTGCATGTAAATCAAATTATTATTTCCAGCTCTGCATGGTGCAATACTGATTAAAAACTTGTCAAGCTATCAGAAGAATAAGGCCATTTCCCAGCATGGAATGATGTTATTTATTCTAGGCCCAATGATTGGTACCAGGACCAATGCCTAATAATAATATCTGTGACCAAGGGGAGAGAGTCATGTAAAAATGATCACTCTTATCACAATCCTAAGGCATTTGAAATTCTGACAATGCTGAAATAATTGTGCAACTTTAAGGAAATGTATAAGAAGGTAAGTAGACTGTCACTGAAGTCAGCAGACACAATGGCTTCATGAAAGCATTTAACACTGTTCGCCACTGTCCTCTTGACATGTTCTCCCATACTCTCTTGGTTCTCCAACTTTTTCTCTATTATTTCTCAGTTTCCTTGGCTGGTCCTTTGTATTCTATTCCTCCATTAAATGTTGTTGATTCCATGATTTCTCCTGTGTTCTCTTCTTTTTCTCATTTTAATTGCTTCCCTTGAAAATTGTATGTCTTCGTGTGTGTTCACTGCTCCCCATATAGTCTCCAGGCATGATCTCTTTCTTGACCTCCAGGCCCATATATCAACAGACCATGAGACATCTCCCACTGATAACTGAAATTCAACCTGTGTAATCTCACTCTCTTACACCCCAAACTGGCTTTTCCTAATCTGTGGCTCCAAAATTCATGCAGTCATGTGGCAAAATTCCCAGGAATCATCCTAGAGTATCTTGTCTTCACTCACATTCCCATTCATTGAAACTTGTTAAGTCAAGCTCTTAAACACTGCTCAACTCTATTCTGGGTCTTCTCTCCCCACTGCTCAGGTCTGTGTTCCCCTCAGCTATGCACCATCACTATCCCAAAAGGCTCCCTGCCTGCATGCTTGCACATCTCTAATCCTGGCTTCCAGAGAGTGTGTCCCCCCCGCTGCAAAACTGAACTGATTATGTGATTTCCAGCCTTCAATAATACCACACTGCCTGAGGTCCAAGCTCATTAGCATGGCATGAGTAGCCTTTGTGGTTACATCTTGGTCTGCCTTTCCAGACTCAATCTTTAGCCTGAATACCTTTATGTTCTAAGTTTCAACAAGTATAACAGAGTACCAAGGCATAGCAAGATGTATCACACTGTGTCTCTCTCTCTGTGTTGTGTGTTTTACACAGTTCTCTCTGCTTATAAAGTCTACTGTATTAGTTGTCCATTGCTATACCAAAAATTACCACAGACTTAGACTTAAAACAACACACATTTATTATCTCACAATTTCTGTAGATTAGGAATCCAGGTGAGGCCCTGCTGGGTCCTCTGCTTCAGGATGTCTTGAAAGCTGTAATTAAGGTGTCAGTCAGGACTAGGGTCTCAGCTGAAGGCTCAGCTGGGGAAGGATCTACTTCCAAGCTCATTCAGTAGTTCTGACAGTTTAATTCATTGAGGCTTAAATTCTAACTGGCTGTTGTCTGAAGACCTCCCTCGGTTCCTTGCCTCATAGGCTTGCTCATAGGCCACTCCTTTACAAATACAAATTCATCAAAGCCAACAGGAAAAGAGTCACAACCTTATGCAACCTTATCATATAAGTGACATCCATCACCTTATTATATTGGGTAGAAGCAAGTCAGTAGGTTCAGCCTACACTGGAGGTGAGGAGATTACACAAAGATATGAATACCAGGAATTGGGATTGTTGGGAGCCATTTCAGAAGCTGCCTTCCACGTCCTCCAACCCTAACTTCCTCCACCTGCATCCACCTCACAACACTTGTGCAAATTTTTGAAGACTCATCTCAATTATCCAGACTTCAGTTCCATTGTAAAACAATTATTACTCCAATAAAGATGTTTAAAAAAAAAAAAGACTTCAGTTCCTCAGAGACGATTTCCCTGACCAAGCCACCCCAAAGTTGATTACTCTTTCTTTTTATTACTCACACTGTACATCTAACATTATTTTTAAATTATTTGTTCATCTAGCTTTCTCCTCCACCAGGACATTGAAAGCAGAATTGCAATTTGTATTTTCACTGGTAGGTTGTCATTCCAAAGAAAGTGCTCATTAAATGTAAAATAACAAATGTTTAAAAATAAATGAAATGACAAATATTAAGTACATGAAATTAATCTGGAAACATAGTATCCCCTGGGGATATTGACATCAAATAATCTAACATCTGAGCATTGCATTTACTTTAGTTAGGGTACAAAAGGCAATCTTCTTTGAGTGACATCGCAAAGTGACAAATTTGTCTCTTATTTTTAAGTTCCTTCAAATAAAAGACAACTATAGGGCTTCCCTGGTGGCGCAGTGGTTGAGAGTCCGCCTGCCGATGCAGAAATGCCATGTGGCTAATATGGGGAAGGGGTTAAGATCATAGGCTTTAGCATCAGACTACAGGATGAAAACCCAAGTCTTCCACTTACTATCCGTGTAGCCTCGGACAAATTATTTAACCTCTGTGTGCTTTGGTTTACTGGTCTATAAAATGGGAATAGTAATCAGACCTACATCATAGGGCTGCTTCAAATATTAAATAAAATCATTCATGGTAAGCAGTTAAAAGAAACCTGTCATATATCGGACCCTCAGTGAATATCAGTCATTATTATTTCCTACTGTACTAACGTGGAAAGATGTCCGTGGCATGTAATTAAGTGAAAAAAGCAACTTGGAGAACAGTACGTAGAACCTCAATTACCTTTTTTTTTTGCGGTACGCGGGCCTCTCACTGTTGTGGCCTCTCCCGTTGCGGAGCGCAGGCTCAGCGGCCATGGCTCACGGGCCCAGCCGCTCCGCGGCATGTGGGATCTTCCCAGACCGGGGCACGAACCCACGTCCCCTGCATCGGCAGGCGGACTCTCAACCACTGCGCCACCAGGTAAGCTCTCAGTTAGCTTTTGCGAAAAAAGAAAAGTACATATACTTAGTTTATCTCTATGTCTATATATAGGGGAAATTTGGGAGTATACACATTAGACTTTTTTTTTTTTTTTTGCGGGATGCGGGCCTCTCACTGCTGTGGCCTCTCCCGTCGTGGAAAACAGGCTCCGGACGCGCAGGCTCAGCGGCCATGGCTCACGGGCTCAGCTGCTCCGTGGCATGTGGGATCTTCCCGGACCGGGGCACGGACCCGTGTCCCCTGCATCGGCAGGCGGACTCTCAAGCACTACACATTAGACTTTTAACAATGATTATTTCCAGAGATTGGGGGAAGGGTGAGAGTCTTACCTTCATTTGTTACTTTGCAGACTTTCGCATTGCTTGAGGTATGTTAAATAAGCACTTATTACTTTTATAACTTGTTACGGGCTGAATTATTTCATATGAAATAATATGTTGAAATCCTAACCCTCAGTACCTCAGAATGTGACCTTATTTGGAAATAGGGTCATTGCAGATGTAATCAGTTAGCATGAGGTTACAATGGAGTACAATGGGCCCTTAATCCACTAAGACTACTGTCCTTATAAGAAGAGAAAAGACACACAGACACACAGAAAGAAAGCCACGTGATGATGGAGGCAGAGATTGGATTTACACAGGTGCAAGCCAAGGAGTGCCAAGGATTGCTGGCAAAACACCAGAAGCTAAGAAGAGGCAAGGAAGGATTCCCCTATGGGTTTCAGAGGAAGCATGGCCCTGACAGTGCTTTCACTTTGGACTTACAGAAGCACTTTGGACTTATAGAAGCACTTACGGTGCTTCATTTTGGACAACAGAGTTTTGGATGAAGTAGAAAAGAATGGCTTTGTTGCTTTGCCAGGCAAAGGGGGCCACAGCAGGCTCATGCCCTCAAAACTGTGTGTCCCAGCCCGGATGTGGAGGGACAGTGAGGAGTTTTATAGTCAGGGTTGTTGATAAGGATCAGGGTGCCTTCAGGGCCTGCATTCCTCCAATTAATAGCAGGGACCGGCTTCTGTTGTTCTCAAGGTTGTCAAACTGTGACCTTCTCTCTGGGAAGAATGCTTCATTAAATAGTTTACATCTCCTATTTGGTGGAGGTTTCAGTATCTGCAAAACAGCTCAAAGACATTGTTATGGGTATCCCTTGAAAAGGAACCGGGACCCTGCCCCAAGGCTACACTCTTGTTTCTCAACTCCTCCTCCCTTGTTTCCGCATCCCCTCGCTTCCCTGAGTAGCAACTGTTTGAACCTGCCCTTTCAGGAAGGCTGAATGAAGCCTATTTCCTGCAAACAAGAAAGGAGGGACACAAAGAATTTTGTGCTGAGGAGCCCCACGAAGTCCTGCTTGGTTTCAATATTAGGAAGCAGAATAGGGTGAGAAATAAAGAGCTTTTTCTTTTCTCAACGTGTGTAACCATGGAAGATAGCAGAAGGGAGTGAGAAAAAATGCAATCATTTTGATTAATAAAATGAATGGAGGGGGGCTTCCCTGGTGGTTGAGAGTCTGCCTGCTGATGCAGGGGACATGGGTTCGTGCCCCGGTCTGGGAAGATCCCACATGCCGCGGAGCGGCTGGGCCCGTGAGCCATGGCCGCTGAACCTGCGCGTCCGGTGCTCCGCAGCGGGAGAAGCCACAGCAGTGAGAGGCCCTCGTACCGCCAAAAAAAAAAAAAAAAAA
>NW_020175019.1:217957-235876 GCF_003031525.2 Neophocaena asiaeorientalis asiaeorientalis
AGGGGCCGCAGCGGTGAGAGGCCCCCGGCCCGCCAAAAAAAAAAAAAAAAAAATGAATACAGGAAGCAGAGGAAGTGGTAACCCCAAATAGTGGGACATATATTATTATTTATTTTCTTTCTTTGCCTATCTCTTTCTCAAATATCTAGCTATTCATCAAGTAGGCTTTCCCTCCAAGGATCAAGGAACTGCCGAAGATTTAAATTTAACTTAATCTATCACTTTCATTTTTTTGTCTGATGGTATTACTTGTTGTTCTTAAGACTCTTCCCAATTAATGAAAACTGTTTAAGGTTGATACTGTCCAAAGACTTTCCTGTCCTCCAATTTAAGAGATTGTAAAGAATACATGAAAATTACATTACAGAATATGGCAAGAAAAATAGAAAAAGGGATGGGAAGGAGAGAGAGGGAGGGGTGGAAGGGAGGGAGGGAGGAAGGAAACTGAAAATGGAAATGCAAATCTTCTATCATCCATTTACACAAGTGTGAAATATTTGCCATTATCAGTACAGAAAACGAAACAAAACAAGAAAACTATGTCACAGTTGTCCTGAAAGTAATTACTGTTACTTATTAAGAGAGCAAACCAACAATGTTTTCCTCTGGGACTAATGCAAAGGTTAAACGGCCTGAGAATTACCTGCGCCATGGAAATTACTCTGGGGTTAATAGGCACTAAGTGTCCATCTTTGAGCTATCTTAACAACTACCCTAGAGACCAAAGATAAACTAAAGGACAGTAAAGAAATATAATTACATTGGACACGAGTGTCATGAAGAGTTAATTAGGCTTCAGTGGGTCGTAACTTATTTTGAGGATGTGGCATTTCAGAAAACCACCTAGCTCTCTTCATATTACCTTCAGACACTAAAAGTATAATTGTTGTCATTATTGTTTTAATCAGTGCTGCAATTTAATGGCTATATATGTGATTGTTGTAATGTCTTTTAAGCTATTGGGGATTTCAATATTTGACATATAACCTGAAAAAATAATTATTTCATAGATTTAACATTGCCCTTTGTAGTTGATAATATTGCCTTTTTGAAATGGTTATTATTGATAGAACACATGCTTATATGGCTTACAGGGCTGCCTTGCACTGCACCACATTTCTTTTCCTTGGAGGTCACTAGGATTATCTAATTAGACCAACACTGCCACCATATTTACTCAGTATGTACTGTATGTCGGTATATTGCAAAATACTAAAATGAAGGAAGAAAACACTTGCAGTAGTTTGTACTGGAAAAACATTATAGTTGCTACAAACGATGGCAGGAATAATATTTTATTAACCATAGTTCCTGATTTTCTTGATTGCAAATGCTAGGTACCATATTAGGCACACAGCTTGAAATATATGTAGCACAAAGAATAGAAAAGCTTACTTCCCTAAAATATAAAAGGAATGAAGAATACGTTTTCAATGATCACATTTAAATATTTTCAAAAAGGGTTATTTTCCACCCAGTGGTAGAATAATTGATATATAATTAAAAAGAGGCTATGCCAAGGTTCTTGCTAAACCCTTTATATTGAGCACAGTGGTCTGTACATAGTGTTTATTGGGAAATCCGTCATTTCCACTGGGGTAATGGCCAGTTCTTTTACCACTGTAACAGCTTACATGCCTCTGTTTCTAGATTTTCAGTTAGCTGCACTTGCTAAATCTTGAAAATGGGCAAAGCACGCGTTGTGAAGACAGAGACTTAAAGGGCTGTCTTCACCCTTAGTACTTGGGGTGACTTGCAGCTTGCAGGCCTGGCTTCTGCTCTGAAACTAGCCAGGAAGACACTGAGTGTCACGGTACAGCAGCGGCTCTTACCTAGGCTGCATATTAGAATCACTGGGGCGGGGGGTGTCCAGTCACTCTCAGTGATTCTGAATTAAATGCTCTGGATCTGGGTCCTGGATATTTTTTATAAAGCTCTCTACTGTGCAGCCAGGGCATTAGTGATTATTAGATCAGTTGTCAAAATACAGTTTGCTTAACATTGGTGAATTGTGTCGTGCTAATATTCCTGGTTATGTTATTGCACTGTGGTTTTGTAAGAGGTTACTACTGAGGAAAACTAGGTGCATGGCATGGAATTTCTCTGTACTATCTCTTACAACTGCATGAATCTACAGTTATTTCAAAGTAAAACGTTTAACTTAATTTTTTAAATTGTCTACCCCTGAATTCCATTGAACTCACCTGTAACTCTTAATGCAGAAATGGGGCCCCAGCTGATCAGAGTATTTGTGGGTGGGTCCTGGAATCTACATTTTTAACAAACTCTCCAGGTGATTTCACTGAAACTGCAGAGATTGATTTAGGTCCTTACATGTTTAGATTTTGAGGAGTACTGGGCACCTGGCCCGTCCTAGGTAAGGGAGAGTTAGACAAATTGGCATTTTAACATCGCTCCGCCATTCAGTATTCTCCTGCTATTCCCACTTTACTTGTCCAAAAAAAAGGGGTGGGAGTTGTACACCAAGGTGTTATGATCATCAGTCATTCATCCCACAGAAGCAGTAAAAATAACCTTTGTAAACCAATCATCTCAGGCATTGTGATAAACTATACACAGATTTCTTATTTAATACTCAAAACCACCCTGGGATGTAAGTTCCTTTATTCTTCCCACTTTGTAGAAGAAAACACTGAAACGTAGAGAAACTATGTTGCTTATATATACATTTCTAATGAGTTTTGGATCTAGAGTTAGAATTCAGACTCTGAAATCAGAAGCTGTTTTTTGTTGTAAAATATACATAACAAAAATGTTTACCATTTTAAAGTGTACAGTTCATTAGCATTAAGTACATTCACATTGTCGTGCACCCATCACCACCATCCATCTTCAGAACTTCTCAACATCCCAACTGAAACTCTTGCCCATTAAACAATATCAGAGGATCTTTTTATGAGGCAGTATTCCCTAATCCCAGTCCTTCCTCCCTAAAAACAATCTCTAAAGGTAGAATTTCAGGCAAAAGGTAAAAGAAAACAATTTGGGAGACGAGCCCCTTGCCAGCGTTCCCCAAATCACACCACGTAGACACGCATCTTTGTGTAAGGCCAGCCTTGATTTGGCTGCCTTTTTATTGACTCTAAAAGAAGTAATTACCAGCACTATTGAATATTGATCAAAAACCCAGCTGTAGAACCAGGCTGCCCAGTTTGAAAGCCAAAGTGGCCACTTGTTAGCTGAGTAACTCCGGGTAAATAATTTAACCTATTTGTGCTCCACTTACTTCTCATTTGTGAAACAGACATATGAATGGTGCCAAAGCAAAGTTTCACTGTGAGGATTAAATGATTAATGCATGAGAAACCTTTAGAACCTTGCCTGGCACCACCTAAGTCCCCCTGCCAAAAGTTAGTTACTACTATTTCCCTAGTTGTCAATTTTATGTATTTAATTTCATGTACATAATTTTCTCACATCTGTTTCACTGTTTGTTAATCTTATAGTTTAGTAGTAAACACATCTAACAGCCTAAATTTATTTTTATTACAATTATTTTTCAAAAAATTACAGTAATACATCCTTAAATGTAGGTTTCAAGCAATTTGACTTGGAAAGTTTTTCAGGCACTGAACCCAATCTTGAGAAAACAGTAACATCCCCCTGTCTATATTTGAGCGCAAGAGAAATTGCTTTCATGAACACTTGTTTCTGTTTTTCTTCCACTTGATTAGAAAATATGCTGTTGATGGCCAATCTAAATATGTAATTAATTATAGGAACAAATTGAAATTGACCAAATCTGCTCAAATTTCTCAGAGCTTTGCGAAAAACAACTTTTCAAATGGTCAGAACAATTACTTAGAATTTAGGCATGCATTCAAACGCAAGTCAGTGTGCAGTGGAGATACAAAAGAAAAACCAGGCTCCCCATGATATTATAAGTGCTAACCCTGCTTCTTAAAGAAAACTAAAGTCTCTTTCTATTGTCAGTAGCTGTCTTCTAGGACAAATAGTTTGGTATTTTATAAAGGAAAAAAACTTATCAAAAACATTTCTATGAAATGTATCTCTTTTGAAAAATTACTCCTTGAATTTGAGTAAAAGGATTCTTTAGAAGATAAACTATTGAGATGATTCATCTGCACAAAAGAAAAATGCTAATTAAGAAGCATATTTGAAGGCATGTCATTGAAAATCAAAGATGATTTTTATGATTTTTTTTTTTTTGGCTGCGTTGGGTCTTCGCTGCTGCGCGCGGGCTTTCTCTAGTTGCGGTGAGCGGGGGCTACTCTTCGTTGCGGTGCGCAGGCTTCTCATTGCTGTGGCTTCTCTTGTTGCGGAGCACAGGCTCTAGGTGCATGGGCTTCAGTAGTTGTGGCACATGGGCGCAGTAGTTGTGGCTCGCAAGTTTAAGAGCACAGGCTCAGTAGTTGTGACACACGGGCTTAGTTGCTCTGCGGCATGTGGGATCTTCCCGGACCAGGGCTCGAACCCTGAATTGGCAGGTGGATTCTTTACCACTGTGTCACCAGGGAAGTCCCCAAAGGTGATTTTAAAAATGAGCCTCAAATGGGGAAAAAAAAAAGGGAGAGAAATCTATGTTTAATGTTATTGGTGATTTAAGTTTGGTAATTAGTGTCCATTTATTACTTTATTATGTTGCAATATAGTGGTAAACAAAACAGAGCAAGAGTTTTGGTTACTCTACTCTCCAGGAAATTGAAGCATGTATGAAGCTTAGCAATTGATATGAATTTTGCTTTGATGGTAATTATGAAACAGTTAGCAGGGGTTTCACTTCCAGATAAAGATGGACAATGAAGGTCAATTTCTGACCTGCCTTTTTGGATATTCAGTACCAGCACAATTTAATTGGAATCAGGTAATTGCTCAGAAGGCTACACTGAACGCATTATCATCCCTCAGTGTCACTCCTGCACACCTAGTTATCCTGACGTTGTTTGTCAGAAACTGTCACAAGGGAGTGTGTCTCACTGAGAAAAATAACCCATTATGTCGTTGCTCAGAGCTTCAAGACCAAACCCTAAAGTGATGAGAAAAAGATTTTTTTAAAGCAAAACTCCCTTTTCTCTAAACTGATTAAATCAACCCATCCTGGTAATATGAGAGAGCATTTTAATAATATAAGTTATTTAGGGGAGGTCAGTGATCTTTGTTCTTCTAGCTTTAGTGTGATGGTTTCAAATGTCCCTCTTACCCTCTCTTGGCTTTGAAGAATATTATATCAGTCTTGAATATCTTTTGTACAATATTATGAGTTATGCAAATAAAATATGTAAATATTGTTTTAAGGACTAGTGTTGTGGATTTTATTTTTATTGCAAATAATCTATCTTTTCTGATTCTTGAAATAGAGCAGAAACAAATTCATTGTGGCAGTATTTATGCTTTTTATTATAAAAGATGACCATGAGCTCAGGAGGTATCTAATATCATCAAAATAAAAACACTCATCATAAGAGTATAACATATAATATATATAAAAGAAATTACTGTGATTTTTAATAACTATAACATTAAATGTTGCTTGAATTGACATTCTTAAATTTTAATTCACTTCTGACTTCTATCTATTGATGTGAGGACTAAAAAGTCAGTAATAAGTATAAGATTTCTAGTCCGTTCAACCTAGACAATGAACCAAACAAAAAAGTAATTTGTGCTACATTTCTCTCTGTCTCAGGACATGGTATCAAGATAATTTCTAATTTTGTAAAATGAAAGTAGTGACAAAGAAGCCACCAAGTTTACTTCTTCAGAATAACTGTACATAATACTGTACACTATAAACTTTACACAAATATTGGAATGAAAAAGGAGGAATATTACAGATGATAAGTTTACCCCTATATATACATAGTAGCATTAGTTCTCAAAGGAAATACACACATTTAACATGTGTCTTTAGTGAATACATGAAAAAAGGAAATACAAAACTGTAAATGTCTCTACAATTAACATGATCGAATTATGTAAATGATAGTTTTAATATATAAAGGCCCTCAAAGCATGTTATAAATGAGGTAGAAAACAAAATCAAATTTAAACTTTGCTAGTATTAAAAAATTATTTGCATAATTCTTTTCCCTGTTGAAGGTGTAGGGATTTTTCACTGACACAAACTTTTGGAGAAAAACCTGTTCCAGTGTGTAAGGCAACACACACACAAAACACCACGGCTACTTTTAAAAGGGCTTAATGTCCTCAAGTGTTGTTTGCATTTTTATATGCGGAGAAAATAAGATACGGGTGTAGCTGTGAGAAAGAATTGTATATGCAGAGGACTGCTTTCTCTTTGCCTCTGAGTAATAATGAGCACCCAAGTGGTTTTAAGGAAGAAGCACCCTTACTGGCTTTTCCTAGGAGACAGACTTTCCAGCTTGCAAAAAGGTGCAAGTAGTAAAATTCACATGACTCTGATGAGATGGTCACCTTTCTTAATTTGAATTGTTGGTATCGAGTCATTTTTAAGGATCAGTCTGTACGCAGAGCAATAAGGCAGAGGGTTTCCCAGCCTTCTGCATGAGTTAGAGCTGGAGGACACAAAAAAGTGAAGTTGGAAGCACCGGCCACACATTGGTACCTTTTTTCTTTAATATATTTGCCTGGTTTAAAAAAGACATTTTCTTTGTCCAACTCACATGGTGTATTCCACATTTAGCTGTAGTATTAAAATAGAAACAAACAAACAAACAAACGTGTGTTGGCAGGTAGGCCCCTGTTCTGGGCTGCACCCAATGGTAGGAACACACTTGTTTTTTTTTTTTTTTTTTTCACTCAGAGGCCTGTCACAGTGAGAGAGTCCATTTTATGGTCTTTCTGCCATCAAGAAGTGGATTTACTCTCCCTGGCCAAGTCAGCTCATACCTCTGAACAGAGCTCACCAGCCTGCTGGAGAATGAGATACTCAAGGAGAACAAGAGTATCAACTGGAAACTAATTAAAATTTCTATTACTATAAATGAGCCCTCCACTCACTCAGGTGACAGCAAAGTGAAAGAAAATCATCCTTTGTGCTTCCTTTGTTTCATGCAGTGGGTTATATGATACATTCATTATAGCCTTTGTTCTCAAGAGGAATAAAACAGGCAAGTAAAGGAAGAGTTTTCTTCCTTGGCTTCAAAGCGGTTTTCCTTTTTTTAACAGGTACAACTCAGCACTCAATTACTTTAGGTGTGAAGTTAACAGCAGTGGTTCTCTGCCTTTTTTTTTTTTTTTTTTTTTTTTTTTTTTAATCAATGGCTCTGCAGTTGTCATGCCTGGTTATTTACGTGTGAATGTAGAGGCTGTATTCTCCCAGTTCTTAGACTGCCAGGGCATTGCCATTGGTATAATTTATAACATTACTAATTAAAATGAATTTGCTTGCAGTAACATTCCGTGTGCTATTTGTGGGAAAGAAGTTATTAAAATATTCAGTACGGCAACAGTAAACTTGAATGCAAAGTAATAATGATCATATGTTTTTAATTACGTTTAATACCCACTTGGCTAATATAGAAGTGTTCTGAAAATCGCTTAGGCTCAGCATAATGTTTTTGCACTTAGTAGTATTCAAAGGCACCCTTGTGAATGGGCTTAGCAAATGCACTGTCATTGAGATATAGCTGTTTAAAATGAGGACACACATTGTTTTTTTGTGATACTTTGCATAAGCTCAGCTATGATCAATACGAGTTTATTTTGCTTATTGCAGGCATATTGAAAGATTCCCATTTTGAAACAGATGTTTTTGAAAAATTTCAGCCTGCAAAAATTGCAAGACTAGTACAATGAGCAACCATATACCCTTCACCCAGAATCAATTGCTAACATTTATACTCTGTCTTTCTTTCTCATTCCCTTTCTTTCTTTTCTCTTTTTTTTTCTTTCATTCTTTATACATATATAATTTTCCCAGAACCATTTTAGAGTTACTTGAAGATGTCATGATACTTCACTTGTAAATACTGTTGACCCTTGAACAACAGGGGACTTAGGGGCGCTGACCCTCTGTGAAGTCCAAAATCTACTTATAACTTATAGTTGGCCCTCGTCAACTTGGGTTCCTCCACAGCCTTGTTTCCTCCATTGTCAAGTCCTTTGTTCTTTTAGCTGTAGCACCACAAGATGTTTCCCCCTCACTCATTTGGAAGGTGTTTCAATTTACGTGTGGCAAGGTATTCTCTTAGCTCTTAATAATGCTATTGATTAAAATATCCTAATATGAAGAAAAGTATCAAGTGTTACTATTGCAAAGGAAATTATAATATAAATGCTGAAAGGAAAAAGGAAACATGGGGGAAATCAATCTAATAATTGAATAAAGTTTAAAGATGCAACATATGTTACAAGGCAGTTTGGCATTACTTGCTAACTAAATGGTATAGGAAATAAGTCTATATTGTCTGAAATTTATATAATGATTGATTTTTTAAGGCTAATGCAGTACCAGTTGTCCAAAATGGGCAAGAGTTAATGTTGACTTTAGTAATAATCATTTACATAAGTGTACATGTGATTTCAAGGACAACAAGGTAATGGTGGCTCATAAATAGGAAAATTTTTCATTGATCAAAACTGTGCCCATAAACTTCTGGTGTCTGATCTTTTAAACTATTGTACAACATTAAAGTAATTAAGAAGACAACTGAGGCAAATAGGACTGCTTTTAAAACACATCTTTGCGTGATTCTTCATCTTGAATTAGATCATTACAAATGTGATAAATCTCTCTGCTAAGTTTATTGTTTAATAGTTCTAAATTTAAAAAAGAAAACCTCCATTATATTTATCAAGACTTCCAAGCCTTTATTCACCATTCTAAAAACTTTGATTTTTCTACTTCATGACCTCAGGCAAATAGTATACAAGGTTTAACTATAACTCTTTAAAAATTATACTTATTTTTTCTATTATTATGACAAGTGTTACGATGGATCTTCTTTTAGAATTCAGTAACCTAGGAATGAAAAACTATTTTAGATTCAGTGATTCTAACTTCATGAATCTTCTGATTAATAAGCTTTCTCAATTGCATTTTAAGCTGAAAGAAAATTGCTGAATATAAGCTTTTCATTTTGCCTTTTCAAACAAAAAATGAATGTACAATGAGCTCGGTTCTCTTTTCACCACTCAGTGCACAGCTCAGGGCTATAGTGTTAGTCCAGTGCCCTCCTCTTTCTTGCTACCAGTTAGTATTGATTGACTAATAGATTGCACACTTGACATCCCTGATCACTAAGATGCATAAACCTGTGTGCAAAGCCTGCCAGGCCATTGTGTGTGCCTAGTATTTTACTGGAGTTCAGTAACAAAACTGGAGATCAATTTCAATCAGCTGTATATAGAGAACAGAATGTGGTCTCTGTCTTCCTATGTATGCTTACTTTTGCTTAGTGATTGTATTTTCCGAGTAACAAATGTTAATTTTATATTAGACAGAAAAGTTATATTGTATTTCATTCTCTCTCTTTTTTCTAAACTTTATCTTTAAAGAGTCTTTTTTATTTTTGTTATTTAAGAGGCACTCATACACAGCACTCGGCCTGCTCAAGGCGCTGCTTTAAGGGCTTTATACACGAACAAGCTCTCGTACCCGTCTCGTGATCAGTAGCTAGTCTGAATTTTAGTGGCGGATGTTTCTGTTTATAAACAACAGGCCCCCTTCATCTGTTTAGTATGGTGTCCAATACAGCCTCCTTCCGGTCTGTCTGCCAACACACTGGAAAGAATGCGTGTACCTTACCAGTCACTCCCCATTCCCTCATCCCCCTGCCCCTTGCAACCACTAATCTGCTTTCTGTCTCTGTGACTTTGCCACTCTGGACATTTCATAGAAATAGAATCCTACAGTGTGTGACCTTTTGTGTTCTGATTCTTTCATTTAAGATAATGTTTTCAGGGTTCTATCATCCATGTGGTAGCATATGTCAGTAATTTACTTCTTTTTATTGCTGAGTGATATTCCACTGTATGGCTATTCCACATTTTCCTTACCTAACTGATAGATATTTAGGTTTTCTCTTCTTTTTGGCTATTATGAATAATGCTGCCATGAACACTCATGCCCACATTTTTGTGTGGACACATGTTTTCCATTTTCTTGGTCTTATATTATGGGTGGAATTGCTGGGTCATAGTTTTGAGGAACTGCAAAACTTTTTCAAAGTGGTTACACATTTTACCTTCCCAGTAAGTATACCTTTATATTTCAACTGACTGATAAAATTGAAACACACAAAGCATATAAAGAGATTTTCACTTCAAGTTACATCTGAAATATTTGGCCATATTTGAAAGTAGATATTCAGTATTTAACAATAAAACCTAATAACATACCTCTTTATGTGACTGACATTATTATGCTGGATAGCAACTACACAATCATTGGTGAAGCACAGTCTGAGGGATTCCAGAAATAAAATTGGAGGCATGTGGCCATTTAGCCTTCCAAAGCCCAATGTGAAACCAAATAACAGGTTTTGGTCTAGTACCAAGGTTGAAACTGAAATTTGGTGCATCTCTCTTTCTTCCTGACTTCCTCCATTCCCATATCAAAATAAAAGAAAATAAACAAAATTCTTCCTTCCAACTTATTTTTCAGTGTAAGGAACAAATGGTATAATGAGAGAGCTAAAGTGCATACCAGTTAGGAAACCTGATATGAGACACATTTTGTCAAGTATAAAACTGTATAGGGCATTACATTTATTTAATGCTCACTATATGCCAGACACTATTTTAAGTTCTTTACATGATTAATATAAGCCTATGAGGTAGGTGCTATTGTTCTCCATATCGTGCAGATGAGGAAATGAAGACTCACCAAGAGTAAGTGTCAGAGCTAATAAGTGACAGAGCTAGAATTCAGATCTAGGCAGCCTGGCTCGAGAGTGTGTACTTTTTAACTACTCTATCCTGCTAAAATGGTTTCTTTTACCACCATTATCTTATTAGGAACTTTAAATGTGTTTGTGTAACACTTGGCAACTTCACACACTGTGGCATTTTGTGTGCAAAATTAAGTACATGTCTCCAATATCTAACTTCCTGATTCAAATTTGCAGATCTATACTATTGATATCTCAAGGGCATTTCCATCCACTCGCAAACTATTGACTTATATCTTGTTTTGTGGGAGAGTAGAATTCATTGAGGATTTCCACAGAATGGAATCAGGATGGAGGGCTCTATGGCGTGGTAATTCCACTTAAACATTCATAGCTCAAGCAAATTATTGTTTCCTGAGAATGTTCTTCAGACTGTTACTGTATGTGCCTGCCATATCTTTTCCCTGAAAAAGAATGATGACCTTACGGGTTCTAAGGTTTTATGCTACCATGAGTATCACCTCCAAGTTTAAAATATTTGAAGCAGGAGAGTATGTGAGTTTTCAGAGATAAAATTGTGTCCAAAAAATATATGTCCACCTTTGATGGACATGGGTGAGCATGACTGTGTATCATAGGTCATAGTTTTTGGTTCACTACATTTCCTTCCAACAATGTCCCATGTTTTTCAAAAGAAAATATTGCTATATCATTTCAAATAAAGACGGTTGTACTGAATGAGTTTTCTCTAAATAAAAGGGAGGAAAAGGTAATCCTTCCAAGTTTTGTAGATTTAAACCCTGTCATTGACAATATATCTTCACATGAAATCAGTCAAGGCTTTGTAGTAGATAAGATATTTGGTAGGGCTTCTCTGTTGTTTGAATTCCCATTACAGGAAGGAAAATGTAAGAAAAAATAAATGTCTCTTTTCTCACCTGCTCTTCGTTTGGGGTCACTGTTTGGAAAATCATAAGAAACCATAATGGCTTGAATAAATAGTACAGACCAAACCACTTTAACCTGTGCTATTTATCTGTTTGCTTCTACCATCAATTCCAGCTCCATTTTTAAGAGAAAAATGCAACACAGTATTTCTGACTTAGACCACATTGAAGTACTGGTTTTTTCCATCTTTGAAAAGTAATTTCACCCCTGCCTTTTAAAATATAAAATTAATTCTTTGTCAATTTTATTATAATTATTATGATGAGATAACTATGATGTGACAGAATCTTCTCAGACAGTATCTGTTCATCCATAAAGGAGATACATATTAATGTCATATATTAATGACTGCATCACCCTTACGAACCATTTATGAGTGTTCTTTGTGTGTACATATGGACGTATGTGTATGTGTTTGTGTATGTGCCAAGCTTTGTGAAGGATGCTGAAGTTCTCTAAGTGTCCTTCTGATCTTTTTATTTGAAGTTCTGAGGTCTGTGATCAGAGTCAATGTCAAGGAAAGCCCTTAACTTCATTACTGTGCTTTATACTAAATTCAAACAGTACCGGTTTGTTTATTTCATTTCAAGTTTACATTTTAAATGTTTTTTGTTCAATATAATGGGTAGAAGTTAATTACTATTGTCCATTGGAGGGGAGGAGGGAAAAAGGGGGTTAACAGTGAAATCAAATGCTGATTCGTTTCTCCTCCTCTTGCTTTAGCCCTTGATAACTAGGCACCTTCCACTTTTATTCCCAACACTGTTATAGAGGGAAAGCAGTACTCTTCTCCATTTGTGGGAAATCCCTGTGGGTCACTGTTATTATCATTTCCTCATGAACTCCTTTAAAGGATCCTGCAAGGATGCCATAGTCTTAGAGTAGCTTTACCCCTTGCTACCTATTCAGTACTGTTTCTAGGGTTTTTTTGTTTTTGTTTTTTTTTTAAATCACATGGAAGAGAGAGTTGATAATATTACAAGGGGAAAACTTTCTTTTTCTGCTCAAAATGTGAGAATTTGAAGTAATGCTAGTGGAGGCAACTACAAGTAAATACACAATTAACTCTTACCATACAACTTCACTGAAATTGTGAGGAAATATTCCAAGGCTAGTAAGGCAAAGAGTTTCATTCCTAATGTTTGTCCCTAAGTAATAGTTTCCTTTCTGAGTTGGTTGTCTACATGCACCTAGAGATGGCATTGAGGATAAAGACTCTTTAACTGTGCTCCCACTACTTTTTTCTGCTAGTTTCTAGCAGTGGCACGAGTTTTCATTACTTATTCAAGAACTGGGTGTGCTGAACTACCATTGCTTCTCTGTCTGCACCCACGTGTTTCTGTAGCTCAGAAATTTGCCTTTGAGTTTATATAGTGAGGATCTTTTATCTGTCACTGTGTACTACATTTAGCATAATTGCATTTAGATTTAGAGATTAAAGCTTATAACTTAATTATGAATCCAACTACTTAAGAAAGAGTTTAATTTAAATTTAATATTTTGATACAGCTCAACTCATATGTGTTCTTATTAAATTGTGTCTCATTGAATTCATCTTTGTCATTACCTTGGACATCAGTGCTTTTTCAGAGTTGCAGGCTGTAGCAAAATAACAATGCAGACCTGACTTTGGTCTGAGCTAATCTTCAGAAAGGGTATAGGCTAATGATGACATAAACATCTTTATACTTCGTCTGGGTTAGTAAATGCCGTGTGTGTGTGTGTGTGTGTGTGTGTGTGTGTGTGTGTGTGTTTGCATGCACACATGCACATGTGCTCACATGTATATCTTGCTATGCAAGGGCCTGGACAAATAACCTAATTAAAAATATACCTACAAGGCCTGACCTAAAATGATAAAGTAGATGATGTTAGAGGGTACATTTGGAATAAGAGTGAGGGAGAGAGAAAGACCTGGCCAGAGAGCCCCCGGTGCCTGTTCACGTGCCTCTGAGAGGTTGTACTGGCATGCTCGTGTGTGGGCGTGAGTGTGTATTTGCTGGGACTGGAGCTGGAAAGTTCAAACTAAATTGTTGCTCGTGCCGCTCACTGAGACCGAGGCGGAGGCTGCCCAGCTTCTCCGGCCAAGTGCCCTGGTACTCAGGGCCCTTGGCGCAGCGGTGGCCCCTTGGCCCTGTGCTGGGGGATGGGGGTGGTGGCGGCAGCGGCGGCTCGGCTCACACCAAAGGGAAACTGCAGCCAGGGCTGGACTCTCGCCCAGCCAACTCCAGCAATGCTCCCTGCTCAGACTCCTCGCCTGGCGACCACAGCAAGACTTGAATGCAGCAACCATCTAAATTAGAGAAACGAGATAAAAATAACCTCTGGATATTCCTCTCTTGTGATATTTATTCTGGATGAAGCATTTAGATCACTACTAGAGGTGCATCACTCGTTATTTTACCCACATCCAGGACTTGGGGCAGGTGGACTAATTTATATTTTAAATGGCTGTGTGGCTGACAGACTCTTGGTGCTCTGGACAGGTGTCAAGCCTGAGCCTCTGAGGTGGAAGAGCCGAGTTCAGGACATTGGTCCACCAGAGACGTCCTGGCTCCACATAATATCAAATGGCAAAAGATCTCCCAGAGATCTCCATCTCCATGCCAAGACCCAGCTCCACTCAACGACCAGCAAGCTACAGTGCTGCACACCCTGTGCCAAACAACTAGCAAGACAGGAACAATGCCACCCATTAGCAGAGAGGCTGCCTAAAATCATAAGAAGGTCACAGACAGCCCAAAACACACCACCGGACGTGGTCCTGCCCACCAGAAAGACAAGATCCAGCCTCATCCACCAGAACACAGGCACCAGTCCCCTCCACCAGGAAGCTGACACAACCCACTGAACCAACCTTAGCCACTGGGGGCAGACACCAAAAACAACGGGAACTACGAACCTGCAGTCTGCAAAAAGGAGACCCCAAACACAGTAAGTTAAGCAAAATAAGAAGACAGAGAAATACACAGCAGATGAAGGAGCAAGGTTAAAAAAAACCCACCAGACCAAACAAATGCAGAGGAAATAGGCAGTCTACCTGAAAAAGAATTCAGAGTGATGATAGTAAAGGTGATCCAAAATCTTGGAAATCAAATGGAGAAAATACAATAGACATTGAACAAGGACCTACAAGAACTAAAGAGCAAACAAACAATGATGAACAACACATTAAATGTAATTAAAAATTCTCCAGAAGGGATCAATAGCAGAATAACTGAGGCAGAAGAACGGATAAGTGGCCTGGAAGATAAAATAGTGGAAATAACTACTGCAGAGCAGAATAAAGAAAAAAGAATGAAAAGAATTCAGGACAGTCTCAGAGACTGCTGGGACAACATTAAACATACCAACATTTGAATTGTAAGGGTCCCAGAAGGAGAAGAGAAAAAAAGGGACTGAGAAAATATTTGAGGAGTTTATAGTTGAAAACTTCCCTAATATGGGAAAGGAAATAATCAAGTCCAAGAAGCGCAGAGAGTGCCATACAGGATAAATCCAAAGAGAAACACGCCAAGACACATATTAATCAAACTATCAAAAATTAAATACAAAGAAAGCATATTAAAAGCAGCAAGGGAAAAGCAACAAATAACATACAAGGGAATCCCCATAAGATTAACAGTTGATCTTTCAGCCGAAACTCTGCAAGCCAGAATGGAGTGGCAGGACATATTTAAAGTGATGAAAGGGAAAAACCTACAACCAAGATTACTCTACCCAGCTAGGATCTCATTCAGATTAGACAGAAAAATTAACACCTTTACAGACAAGCAAAAACTAAGAGAATTCAGCAAAACCAAACCAGCTTTACAACAAATGCTAAATGAACTTCTCTAGGCAAAAAACACAAGAGAAGGAAAACAATTACAATAACAAACCCAAAACAATTAAGAAAATGGTAACAGGAAAACACATATCGCCAACTACCTTAAATGTAAATGGATTAAACGCTCCAATCAAAGGACATAGAAGGGCTGAATGGATACCAAAAAAAGGCACGTATATATCCTGTCAACAAGAGACCCACTTCAGACCTAGGGACACATACAGACTGAAAGTGAGGGGATGGAAAAAGATATTCCTTGCAAATGGAAACCAAAACAAAGCTGGAGTAGCAATTCTCATATCAGACAAAATAGACTTTAAAATAAAGATTATTATAAGAGACAAAGAAGGACACTACATAATGATCAAGGGATCAATCCAAGAAGAATTGTAAATATTTATGCACCCAACATAGGAGCACGTCAATATATAAGGCAAATGCTAACAGCCATAAAAGGGGAAAACGACAGTAACACAATCATAATAGGGGACTTTAACACCCCACTATCACCAACGGACAGATCATCCAAAATGAAAATAAATAAGGAAACACAAGCTTTAAATGATACATTAAACAGGATGGACTTAATTGATTTTTACAGGATATTCCATCCAAAAACAACTGAATACACATTTTTCTCAAGTGCTCATGGAACATTCTCCAGGATAGATCATATCTTGGGTCACAAATCAAGCCTCGGTAAATTTAAGAAAATTGAAATCGTATCAAGTATCTTTTCTGACCACAATTCTATGAGACTAGATATCAATTACAGGAAAAAATCTGTAAAAAAAAAATACAAACACATTGAAACTAAACAATACACTACTAAATAACCAAGAGATCACTGAAGATATCATAGAGGAAATCAACAAATACCTAGAAACAAATGACAATGAAAACACGACGACTCAAAACCTATGGGATGCAGCAAAAGCAGTTCTAAGAGGGAAGTTTATAGCAATACAATCCTACCTCAAGACACATGAAAAATCTCAAACAGCCTAACCTTATACCTAAAGCAGTTAGAGAAATAAGAACAAAAAATCCAAAGTTAGCAGAAGGAAAGAAATCATAAAGATCAGATAAGAAATAAATGAAAAAGAAATGAAGGAAACAGTAGCAAAGATCAATAAAACTAAAAGCTGGTTCTTTGAGAAGATAAACAAAATTGATAAACCACTAGCCAGACACATCAAGACAAACAGGGAGAAGACTCAGACCAATAGAATTAGAAATGAAAGAAGAGAAGTAACAACTGACACTACAGAAATACAAAGGATCATGAGAGATTACTACAAGCAACTCTATGCCAATAAAATGGACAACCTGGAAGAAATGGACAAATTCTTAGAAATGCACAACCTGCCAAGACTGAATCAGGAAGACATAGAAAATATGAACAGACCAATCACAAGCACTGAAATTGAAACTGTGATTAAAAAATCTTCCAACAAACAAAAGCCCAGGACCAGATGGCTTCACAGGCGAATTCTATCAAACATTTAGAGAAGAGCTAACGCCTATCCTTCTCAAACTCTTCCAAAATATAGCAGAGGGAGGAACACTCCCAAACTCATTCTACAAGGCCATGATCTCCCTGTTACCAAAGCCAGACAAAGATGTTACAAAAAAATAACACTACAGACCAGTATCACTGATGAACATAGATGCAAAAATCCTCAACAAAATACTAGCAAACAGAATCCAACAGCACATTAAAAGGATCATACACCATGGTCAAGTGGGGTTATTCGAGGAATGCAAGGATTCTTCAGTATATGCAAATCAATTGGTGTGATAAACCATATCAATAAATTGAAGGAGAGAAATGATACGATCATCTCAATAGATGCAAAAAAAGCATTCAAAAAAATTCAACACCGATTTATGATAAAAAACCCTCCAGAAAGTAGGCATAGAGAGAACTTACCTCAACATAATAAAGGCCATATATGACAAACCCACAGCCAACATCGTCCTCAATGGTGAAAAAAAACAGAGGGAGAGATATACCATTTTCTTGGACTGGAAGAATTAACATTGTGAAAATGACTATACTACTCTAAGCAATCTACAGATTCAGTGCAATTCCTATCAAACAACCCATGCATTTTGCACAGGACTAGAACAAAAAAATTCACAATTTGTATGAAAACACAAAAGACCCCGAATAGCCAATGCAATGTTGAGAAAGAAAAATGGACTGGAGGAATCAGGCTCCATGACTTCAGACTATACTACAAAGCTACAGTAATCAAGACAGTATGGTACTGGTACAGAAACAGAAATATAGATCAGTGGAACAGGATAGAAAGCCCAGAGGTAAACCCACACACATGTGGT
>NW_020175019.1:236395-251436 GCF_003031525.2 Neophocaena asiaeorientalis asiaeorientalis
TGAAAGAGAAATTAAGGAAACACTCCCATTTACCATTGCCACAAAAAGAATAAAATACCTAGGAATAAACCTACCTAAGGAGATGAAAGACCTATATGCAGAAAACTATAAGACACTGATGAAAGAAATTTAATATGATACAAACAGAGGGAGAGATATACCATTTTCTTGGACTGGAAGAATTAACATTGTGAAAATGACTATACTACTCTAAGCAATCTACAGATTCAGTGCAATTCCTATCAAACAACCCATGCATTTTGCACAGGACTAGAACAAAAAAATTCACAATTTGTATGAAAACACAAAAGACCCCGAATAGCCAATGCAATGTTGAGAAAGAAAAATGGACTGGAGGAATCAGGCTCCATGACTTCAGACTATACTACAAAGCTACAGTAATCAAGACAGTATGGTACTGGTACAGAAACAGAAATATAGATCAGTGGAACAGGATAGAAAGCCCAGAGGTAAACCCACACACATGTGGTGACCTTATCTTTGATAAAGGAGGGAAGAATATACAGTGGAGAAAAGACAGCCTCTTCAATAAGTGGTGCTGGGAAAACTGAACAGCTACATGTAAAAGAATGAAATTAGAACACTCCCTAACACCATACACAAAAATGAACTCAAAATGGACTAAAGACCTAAATGCAAGGCCAGACACTATAAAAGTCTTAGAGGAAAACATAGGCTGAACACTCTTATGACATACATCACAGCAAGATGCTTTTTGACCCACCTCCTAGACAAATGGAAAAAAAACAAAAACAAATGGGACCTAATGAAACTTCAAAGCTTTTGCATAGCAAAGGAAACCATAAACCAGACAAAAAGACAAACCTCAGAATGGGAGAAAATATTTGCAAACAAAGCAACTGACAAAGGATTAATCTCCAAAATATACAAGCAGCTCATGCAGCTCAACATCAAAAAAACAAACAACCAAATCCAAAAATGGGCAGAAGACCTAAATAGACATTTCTCCAAAGAAGATATACAGATTTCCCACAAACACATGAAAGAATTCTCAACATCACTAATCATTAGAGAAATGAAAATCAAAACTACAATGAGTTATCACCTCACACCAGTCAGAATGGCCATCGTCAAAAAAATCTACGAACAGTAAATGCTGTAGAGGGTGTGGAGAAAAGGAAACCCTCTTGCACTGCTGGTGGAAATGTAAATTGATACAGCCACTATGGAGAACAGTGTGGAGGTTCCTTAAAAAACTAAAAATAGACCTACCATATGACCCAGAAGTCCCACCACTGGGCATATTCCCTGAGAAAACCATAATTTAATAAGAGTCATGTACCGCAATGTTCATTGCAGCTCTATTTACAATAGCCAGGACATGGAAGCAACCTAGGTGTCCATCGACAAGTAAATGGTTAAAGAAGATGTGGCCCATATATACAATGGAATATTATTGAGCCATAAAAAGAAACAAAATTGAGTTATTTTTAGTGAGGTGGAGGGACCTAGTTACTGTCATATAGAGTGAAGTAAGTCAGAAATAGAGAAACAAATACTGCATGGTAATACATATATATGGAATCTAAAAAAAAAATGTTCTGAAGAACCTAGGGGCAGTACAGGAATGAAGACGCAGATGTAGAGAATGGACCTGAAGACATGGGGAAGGGGAAGTGGAAGGGGAAGCTGGGACGAAGTGAGAGAGTGGCCTGGACACATATACACTACCAAATGTAAAATAGCTAACTAGTGGGAAGCAGCCACATAGCACAGGGAGATCAGCTCGTTGCTCTGTGTCCACCTAGAGGAATGGGATAGGGAGAGTGGGAGGGAGACACAAGGGGGAGGAGATATGGGGACATATGTTTATGTATAGCAGATTCACTTTGTTATAAAGCAGAAACTAACACACCATTGTAAAGCAATTATACTCCAATAAAGATGTTAAAAAAATAAGATGGTACATTTGTGGTCTCCTAATTTTGTGCCTCATGAACACACAACATATGCATATATGTGGAACATTATACACACAACACACACACATATATGTATACGGTACTTGTAATATTGTAGTAATTATAGGTTTCCAAATATGAGAACCCAGAATTTATAGATAGCGTTCGGTAGTATCTCCTTGCCTATCTCTCCCCACCTTCTCTTCCTTCTCTCCTTCCTTCCTGTTTTGCTTGCTACTTCCCACCCTCCGTTTCTATCTTTGTTACAAAAAAGTAATGGCTTAGTCAGATAAATAACTTCTAAACTGTTCCTTTTTAGAAGAAAAATGGACTTTGTAAAGGTATTTTGTTCTAAGTAATAACTGTACTTGCAGGGCTATGGGGGACCGATCTGTGCATATAAGGCGTTTTATTATCAATGGAAATCTTCCATTTGTCATTATGTTCACAACAACATCAGAAGCAGGAACACATACAGCATCTCAAAGAAAGGTCTAGGCAGCTTTGTGATCTTCGTATATAATTAGACAAAGAAGTGATTAATACATATTGCAATATATGTGTCAAATCAACAGATTATACAGCTTAAACTCACACAATAATATGTCAGTTATTTCTCATAAAGCTGGGGGAAAAAGGAATAATAGTGAAAGACTTGAATAAGTCCCTTTCATAAACAACATTAAAGCAACAATACTAGGAATTTAAAATTAGACGTGAGTATCATGCTAAGGTCGCAACTGTTTATTTTTCTCTCCATCTAGTTAAAATTCTAATTTATAAGGTTTTAGTGGATATAATTCTTTATACATGTAAATCCCCCACTAAGCAAAGAATTGCTTGTTATAAATTTTCGTGTCAGAAGTTTTGAACTAGATATGTGTTCCTATAGAGATAATGTAGTTCAAACTTCTCCACCAAGTACTAGTGAGGTGCTTGTGCTGGGAAGACATGGAGGCTATGGTGGGGTTCTTTCAACAGCTTGACTTCACACCAAGTAGCTCCACTTTGGTGTGTTTTTTTGTTTGTTTGTTTGTTTCGCGGTACGCGGGCCTCTCACTGATGTAGCCTCTCCCATTGCGGAGCACAGGCTCTGGACGCGCAGGCCTAGCGGCCATGGCTCACAGCCCCAGCCGCTCCGCAGCATGTGGGATCTTCCCGGACCGGGGCACGAACCCGTGTCCCCTGCATCGGCAGGCAGACTCTTAACCACTGCGCCACCAGGGAAGCCCTGGTGTGGTTTTAAATTGTATCTTCTGACATCTCACCAGAAACTAACCCTGAAGGAACCTTCATGTCAGGCTTCCAGCCTCTAGAACTGTGAGAAGATAAATTCCTGTTGTTTGAAAAAATAAAAGTGGAATGCTAGTTGCCAGGGACTGGAGGAAGGAGAAAATGAGGAGTCACTAATCAAAGGACATAAAGTTTCAGTTAATTAAGATGAATGAGTTCTCTAGATTTGCTGTACAACATTGTACCTATAGTCAACAATATTGTACACTTAAAAATTTAGCAGAGTAGGTCTCATATTAAATGTTCTTACCGCTATAAAATAAAAATTTAAGAAATGAAATGAATGAACTAGAAAAAAAGAAAATAACAAAAACAGTGCGATAAAATAAGGGTAATTGAAACCTAAACAACATCACTGAGTAGGATTTTTATTTTATGCCTTGAGCACGATGCTTAAGGAGAGCACATCTAATTAGAGAAAGACAGGAGGCCAGTGAAGATTTTGGTGTGAATTATACACAGACGATTAGGGCATTTTCAAAGGCCTTGAGCTTGAGGGTCATTATATCCTAATTTACTTTCCATTTCCTTGTTGTTACTTTCATTACTCCTACACTTACTCATCATTGGGGTTGTTTGGGAGGTTACAAGTGAGTTAAAGAGCTGAGAGAGAGAAATCTCCTCTCTCAGGAGATGATTAGACAAGCAAAGAGGGAAAAGAAGTTGGGAGAAATGGTGTGCTTTCATGTGATGTGCTTGGGGTGGAAATACTTACCTGTGAGAAGCAAAAGGGAAACACAGACAGGTCATATGCCATTGCTCACAAAGAAACTCACCAGGTATTCATTCACTTACTGAATATTTCCTGAACAAGATTGTATGAATACAGTGTCCTAGGTAAAGGGCATTCACTGATGAACAAGACCTGCCGGGAGCTTTCAGTCTACTGGAATAACAGGCGTAGAATAAAGAAGCAAACATCTTAAGTGCTAAAAAGAAGTAGAGTGTAAAACGAGAACCTGTGATAAGGGCACCTATTATGATCTCAGTGCTGAGGGAAGACTTCTCTGAGAAAATAATGTTTTAGCTGAGAACTGAATGATGAGTGGGAGTTAACTTGTGTGTTGAGGGATGGGAACAGTGTTCCTGATCAAGGGAATAGTAAGTATTAAGCTGAGGAGTGGATGTGGTATTTTATGTGTATAAGACATGCTCTTTCTTTGGTCTTCCATGAATAATGTGATGAAATCAGCATCCTTCCAGTTACAAAGCCAAAGACTAAGAGTGATTTTGGAGCCTACCTTCTTTGCCACCCCTGCATCTTCTTTACCCTTACTACTCACCATATCCATTTGATCAACAATTCTTTCCTTTTCTATCTCCAAATCCCCCTCGATCCCTTCTCCTGCACTTCATGCTCAAATTAATTCACGTCTCAATCACTTATTGATGAACTTGTTGCTTTCTCACTTCCCCCAAAATTGACTGTCATAAATATTTGATCATGAAATCCTCACCACAAACCTGTTGAATGACATAGCCCTGCCTACATAGTAAGAGCATCATCTCTATATGGACTCTTTTTTTTTTTACTTTTATTTATTGTTTTATACACCAGGTTCTTAATAGTTATCCATTATATACATATTAGTGTGTACATGTCAATCCCACTCACCCAATTCATCCCACCACCACCACCAGCACCCCCGCCACTTTCCCCCCTTGGTGTCCATATGTTTGTTCTCTACGTCTATATCTCTATTTCTGCCTTGCAAACCAGTTCATCTGTACCATTTTTCTAGGTTCCACATATATGCGCTAATATACGATATTTGTTTTTCTCTTCCTGACTTACTTCGCTCTGTATGACAATCTCTAGGTCCACCCACATCTCTACAAATGACCCAATTTTGTTCCTTTTTATGGCTGAGTAATATTCCACTGTATATATGTACGACATCTTCTTTATCCATTTGTCTGTCGATGGGCATTTAGGTTGCTTCCATGACCTGGCTATTGTAAATAGTGCTGCAGTAAACATTGGGGTGTATGTGTCTTTTTGGATTATGGTTTTCTCAGGGTATATGCCCAGTAGTGGGATTGCTGGGTCATATGGTAATTCTATTTTTAGGTTTTTAAGGAACATCCATACTGTTCTCCATAGTGGCTGTATCAATTTACATTCCCACCATCAGTGCAAGAGGGTTCCCTTTTCTCCACACCCTCTCCAGCATTTGTTGTTTGTAGATTTTCTGATGACGCCCATTCTAACTGGTGTGAGGTGATACCTCATTGTAGTTTTGATTTGCATTTCTCTAATAATTAGTGATGTTGAGCAGCTTTTCATGTGCTTCTTGGCATGTGTATATCTTCTTTGGAGAAATGTCTGTTTATGTCTTCTGCCCAATTTTTGACTGGATTGTTTGTTTTTTTTAATATTGACCTACATGAGCTGTTTATATATTTTGGAGATTAATCCTTTGTCCGTTGATTCGTTTGCAAATATTTTCTCCCATTCTGAGGGTTGTCTTTTCGTCTTCTTTATGGTTTCCTTTGCTGTGCAAAAGCTTTGAAGTTTCATTAGGTCCCACTTGTTTATTTTTGTTTTTATTTCCATTACTCTAGGAGGTGGGTCAAAAAGGGTCTTGCTGTGATTTATGTCAATGAGTGTTCTTCCTATGTTTTCCTCGAAGAGGTGTATAGTGTCTGGTCTTATATTTAGGTCTTTAATCCATTTGGAGTTTATTTTTGTGTATGGTATTAGGGATTGTTCTAATTTCATTCTTTTACATGTAGCTGTCCAGTTTTCCCAGCACCACTTATTGAAGAGATTGTCTTTTCTCCATTTTATATCCTTGCCTCCTTTATCATAGATTAGTTGACCATAGGTGCGTGGATTTATCTTTGGGCTTTCTATCCTGTTCCATTGATGTATATTTCTGTTTTTTGTTCCAGTACCATATTGTCTTGATTACTGTAGCTTTGTAGTATAGTCTGAAGTCAGGGAGTCTGATTCCTCCAGCTCCGTTTTTTTCCCTCAAGATTGCTTTGGTTATTCGGGGTCTTGTGTCTCCATACAAATTCTAAGATTTTTTGTTGTATTGTAAATAACGCCATTGGTAATTTGATAGGGATTGCATTGCATCTGTAGATTGCTTTAGGTAGTATAGTCATTTTCACAATTTTGACTCTTCCACTCCAAGAACATGGTATATCTCTCCATCTGTTTGTGTCATCTTTGAGTTCTTTGGTCAGTCTCTTATAGTTTTCTGACTATAGGTGTTTTACCTCCTTAGGCAGCTTTACTCCTAGGTATTTTATTCTTTTTGTTGCAGTGGTGAATGGGAGTGTTTCCTTAATTTCTATTTCTGATCTTTTGTTGTTAGTGTATAGGAATGCAAGAGATTTCTGTGCATTAATTTTGTATCCCGCACCTTACCACATTCACTCATTAGCTCTAGTAGTTTTCTGGTGGTATCTTTAGGATTTTCTATGTATAGTAACATGTCATTGGCAAACAGAGACAGTTTTTTGTTCTTTTCCAATTTGTATTTCTTTTTCTTCTCTGACTGCTGGGGCTAGGACTTCCAAAACTATGTTGAATAAGAGTGGCCAGAGTAGACATCCTTGTCTTGTTCCTGATCTTAGTGGAAATGCTTTCAGTTTTTTACCATTGAGTATGATGCTTGCTTTGGGTTTGTCATATATGGCCTTTATTATGGTGAGGTAGGTTCCCTCTGTGCCCATTTTCTGGAGAGTTTTTATCATAGATGGGTGTTGAATATTGTCAAAAGCTTTTTCTGCATCTATTGAGATGATCGTATGTCTTTTTTTCCTTAATTTGTTAATGTGGTGTGTCACATTGATTGATTTGCGTATATTTAAGCATCCTTGCATCGCTGGGATAAATCCCACTTGATCACGGTGTGTGATCCTTTTAATGTCCTGTTGGATTCTGTTTGCTACTATATTGTTCAGGATTTTTGCATCTGTATTCATCAGCGATATTGGTCTGTAATTTTCTTTTATTGTAGTGTCTTTGGTTTTGGTATCAGGGTAATAAATGGCGGCCTCATAGAATGAGTTTATGAGTGTTCCTTCCTCTGCAATTTTTGGGAAGAGTTTGAGAAGGATGGGTGTTAGCTCTTCTCTAAATGTTTGATAGAATTCACCTGTGAAGCCGTCTGGTCCTGGATTTTGTTTGTTGGAATATTTTTAATCACAGTTTTAACTTCAGTGCTTGTGACTTGTCTGTTCATATTGTCTGTTTCTTCCTGGTTCAGTCTTGGAAGGTTATACCTTTCTAAGAATTCGTCCATTTCTTCCAGGTTGTCCATTTTATTGGCATAGAGTTGCTTGTAGTAGTCTCTTAGGATGCTTTGTATTTCTGTGATGTCCATTGTCACTTCTCCTTTTTCATCTCTAATTTTATTGGTCTGAGTCCTCTCCCTCTTTTTCTTGATGAGTCTGGCTAAAGGTTTATCAATTTTGTTTATCTTCTCAAAGAATAAGCTTTTAGTTTTATTGATCTTTGCTATTGTTTTTTTTTGTTTGTTTGTTTGTTTGTTTGCGGTACACGGGCCTCTCACTGTTGTGACCTCTCCCGTTGTGGAGCACAGTCTCCGGACATGCAGGCTCAGCGGCCATGGCTCACGGGCCCAGCCGCTCCATGGCATGCGGGATCTTCCCGGACCGGGGCACGAATCCGTGTCCCCTGCATTGGCAGGTGAACTCTCAACCACTGCGCCACCAGGGAAGCCCTTTGCTATTGTTTTGTTTCTGTTTCATTTTTTTCTGCTCTGATGTTTATGATTTCTTTCCTTCTACTAACTTTGGGTTTTGTTTGTTCTTCTTTCTCTAGTTCCTTTAGTTGTAAGGTTAGATTGTTTATTTGAGATTTTTCATGTTTCTTGAGGTAGGATTGTATTGCTGTAAACTCCCTCTTACGACTGCTTTTGCTGCATCCCATAGGTTTTGGATCATCGTGTTTTTGTTGTCATTTGTCTCTAGGTATTTTTTTATTTCTTCTTTGACTTCTTCAGTGATCTCTTGGTTATTTAGTAACGTATTGTTTAGCCTCCATGTATTTGTGTTTTTTATTTTTTTTCCCTGTAATTGATTTCTAATCTCATAGCATTGTGGTCAGAAAAGATGCTTGATATGATTTCAATTATCTTATATTTACCGAGTCTTGATTTGTGAACCAAGATGTCATCTGTCCTGGAGAATTTTCCATGTGCACTTGAGAACCAAGTGTAATCTGCTGTTTTCGGATGGAATGTCCTATAAATATCAATTAAGTCTATCTGGTCTATTGTGTCATTTAAAGCTTGTGTTTCCTTATTAATTTTCTGTCTGGATGACCTGTCCATTGGTGTAAGTGAGGTGTTAAAGTCCCCCACTATTATTGTTACTATTTCCTCTTTTGTAGCTGTTAGCATTTGCCTTATGTATTTAGGTGCTCCTATGTTGGGTGCATGTATATTTATAATTGTTATATCTTCCTCTTGGATTTATCCGTTGATCATTATATAGTGTCCTTCCTTGTCTCTTGTAACATTCTTCATTTTAATGTCTATTTTATCTGATATGAGTATTGCTACTCCAGCTTTCTTTTGATTTCCATTTACGTGGAATGTCGTTTTCCATCCCCTCCCTTTCAGTCTGTATGTGTCCCTAGGTCTGAAGTGGGTCTCCTGTAGACAGCATATATATGGGTCTTGTGTTTGTATCCATTCAGCCAGTCTGTGTCTGTTGTTGGAGCATTACACCCATTCACATTTAAGGTAATTATCGATATTTATGTTCCTATTACCATTTTCTTTCTTTTCTTACATATCGATATTTATGTTCCCATTAACATTTGTTTTTGTAGGTCCTTTTCTTCTCTTTTGTTTCCCACTTAGAGAAGTTCCTTTAGCATTTGCTGTAGAGCTGGTTTGGTGGTGCTGAATTCTCTTAGCTTTTGCTTGTCTGTAAAGCTTTTGATTTCTCTGTCAAATCTGATTGAGATCCTTGCTGGGTAGAGTAAGCTTGGTTGTAGGTTCTTCCCTTTCATCACTTTAAATATGTCATGCCACTCCCTTCTGGCTTGTAGAGTTTCTGCTGAGAAATCAGCTGTTAACCTTATGGGAGTTCCCTTGTATATTATTTGTCTTTTTTCCCTTGTTGCTTTCAAGAATTTTTCTTTGTCTTTAATTTTTTCAATTTGATTACTGTTTGTCTAGGCGTGTTTCTCCTTGGGTACATCCTACCTGGGACTCTCTGTGCTTACTGGACTTGGGTGGCTATTTCCTTTCCCGTGTTAGCTAATTTTTCCACTAGAATCTCTTCAAATATTTTCTCGGGTCCTTTTTCTCTTCTCCTTCTGGGACCCCTGTAATGCAAATGTTGGTGCGTTTAACCTTGTCCCAGATGTCTCTTATGCTGTCTTCATTTCTTTTCATTCTTTTTTCTTTATCCTGTTCTGCGGCAAGGAATTTCACCATTCTTTCTTCCAGGTCACTTATGCGTTCTTCTGCTTCAGTTATTCTGCTACTGATTCCTTCTAGTGTATTTTTCATTTCAGTTATTGTATTGTTCATCTCTGATGGTTTGTTCTTTAATTCTTCTAGGTGTTTGTTTTTTAATTCTTCTAGGTCTTTGTTAAACATTTCTTGCATCTTCTCCATATTTGCCTCCATTCTTTTTACAAGCTCCTGAATCATCTTCACTATCATTATTCTGAATTCTTTTTCTGGAAGGTTGCCTATCTCCACTTCATTTAGTTGATTTTCTGGAATTTTATCTTGTTCCTTCATCTGGTACATAGTCCTCTGCCTTTTCATTTTTTCTGTCTTTCTGTGAATGTGGTTTTTGTTCCACAGGCTGCAGGTTGGTCGGTTTTCTTGCTTCTGCTGTCCGTCCTCTGGTGGATGAAGCTATCTAAGAGGCTTGTGCAAGCTTCCTGATGGGGGAACTGGTGGTGGATAGAGCTGGGTGTTGCTCTGGTGGGCAGAGCTCAGTAAAACTTTAATCTGCTTGTCTGCTGATGGGTGGGGCTGAGTTCCCTCCCTGTTGGTTGTTTGGCCTGAGGCGACCCATCACTGGAGACTGCAGGCTCTTTGATGGGACTAATGGTGGACGCCAGGAGGGCTCATGCCAAGGAGTGCTTCCCAGAACTTCTGCTGCCAGTGTCCGTGTCCCCGCAGTGAGCCACAGCCACGCCCCACCTCTGCAGGAGACCCTCCAACACTAGCAGGTGGGTCTGGTTTAGTCTCCTATGGGCTCCTTCTCCCTGGCTCCTAATGCACACACTACTTTGTGTGTGCTCTCAAAGAGTGCAGTCCTTGTTTCCCCCAGTCCTGTTGAAGTCCTGCAATCAAATCCTGCTAGCCTTCAAAGTCTGATTCTCTAGGAATTCCTCCTCCCGTTGCCAGACCCCCAGTTTGGGAAGCCTGACCTGGGGCTCAGAACCTTCACTCCAGTGGGTGGACTTCTGTGGTATAAGTGTTCTCCAGTTTGTGAGTCACCCACCCAGCAGTTATGGGAACCAGTGTCCGTGTCCCCGCAGTGAGCCACAGCCACGCCCCACCTCTGCAGGAGACCCTCCAACACTAGCAGGTGGGTCTGGTTTAGTCTCCTATGGGCTCCTTCTCCCTGGCTCCTAATGCACACACTACTTTGTGTGTGCTCTCAAAGAGTGCAGTCCTTGTTTCCCCCAGTCCTGTTGAAGTCCTGCAATCAAATCCTGCTAGCCTTCAAAGTCTGATTCTCTAGGAATTCCTCCTCCCGTTGCCAGACCCCCAGTTTGGGAAGCCTGACCTGGGGCTCAGAACCTTCACTCCAGTGGGTGGACTTCTGTGGTATAAGTGTTCTCCAGTTTGTGAGTCACCCACCCAGCAGTTATGGGATTTGATTCTATTGTGATTGCGCCCCTCCTACCATCTCATTGCCGCTTCTCCTTTGTCTTTGGATGTGGGGTATCTTTTTTGGTGAGTTCCAGTGTCTTCCTGTCAACGATTGTTCAGCAGTTAGTTGTGATTCTGGTGCTCTCGCAAGAGCGAGTGAGTGCACATCCTTCTACTCTGCCATCTTGAACCAGTCTCTCTATATGGTCTCTTGATATGATCTGGATCTCTCCTCATCTCCTTCCCCTTTCTTCACATTCTGGCCACATGCACCTCCTTGCTATTTCCTGACAATAGCAGGCACTCAGGGCCTTTAAAGCTGCCAGCATGCCCTTCCTCCCTTAATTACCAGTCACAGTTCTTCTTCTATCCAGCCTATTGATTTCCTGGAAACCACTTTTACCTGTCTCTCCCACTCTTCAGCATTTACTTCACTCTGCCTTCCATTGTAATGTGTCATTTATCATCTCTCCAAACTAGATTGTAAATTCCATGAATCAAGTAATTTGTCTTCTTCACCTTTGCATTCCCTTTATGCCTTGTTTTTATAATTTTCCACAGTTAGAAATAAAAGTTTATATTCCAGACTTGATCAGCTGGGGGTACCCTCAGAATATTGATTGTTGATAATGACCCAAGTCATCAAATAAAAGAGACTCAGGCTTTGTCTCTATGAGGTCAGGCACTCAGATTTTGAAAAATGAACATTTTTAGCAACCACATTTAAGCCCCTTAATAGCTGGATGTCTGGTGCTAGAGCAGACAGCTTTAAATGCTTGCTTTCAAAGACTTACATTAGGAAAACTGAAGATTTATGATCTTAGACAAGATGTTATTGATTATAATTTATTTATTCATTCAACAAATACTGATTGATTACTCACTGGGGATCAGGGACAATAAAACCCCAAACTCTTTCTTGGCTTTGGTCATGCTTGCTTTACTTTATTGCTAATTGAGTCTTAAGACTCACACCTGGTCTAAAAATTACCTGACCTCTACTGTTGGCTCCTTCCCTAACCCTGACACTAATCACGCGAAAATCCTGAAATGGAGAGCTACCAAATTTTCACCCTTCATGTTTGAGATCTTATTTTTTCCTTAACTAGTCTCTTGTACAAACCAAAAGACATGCAGACAGAATAACAAATGAAAATCCTTTTCAGCCAATAATAAAATATTTCTATAAAAATGGAAGTGTACAAGATAGCAGCCATCTGTTGTTTAAAAACAACAGAACTATATTTAAACCTAATTACTGTGTAAGGTATGTGCCTTGAAAGCAAGGGCAAAATTGTTTACATTCTTCTAAACAGGAGAAGCTTTTGTGTTCTACTTTGTTCATCTATGCTGGTATCAGATTGGGTAACTATTACTGACAATATAGTTACTCATATTTAATTATAGGCAAGAATGGTTGAAAAAATTGCCCTTTTATTTTATTATTCATGAATCACATGTACGTGTCGAACTGGATGGTTCTGATTTTTTTCCTCTTTATTTTGAGTGGCTTGCAATCCAGATGTATTGCCTTAGCAAATCTATAAGAAATCAGTGACAATGGAAATCACTAACAGAGCCTGAACTTCTTCTCATTTTCTTCCCCTGAAAATTTAAACATATAAATCATGATAGAAATAACAACTAGAATAATTGTAAAAAGTTTTCAATGAAGTACATACTAATGGGAGTTAGGGCCTTACTAAAAAATATTCTTCCAGATACTCAATAAAATTGATACTGTTAAATTATATTGTTGATTTTTTTTTTTACTTATTAAAAATGACTTCTATGAAAATCTACGTTATTCTAATTCTTGGTATATTTTCAATGTTTAATAGAGGAATTGCATAAGTTAATCTTGTAAAAGGTTTTCATTTGTACCATTATGCTTTATATAAATGAAATATATGAGATATACATTCTTTGAAAAAGATGTTAATATCACTAATACAGCAGATTAAAAACTTTTTTTATTTTATTTATGTATTTTTGGCTGCATTGGGTCTTCGTTGCTGCATATGGGCTTTGTCTAGTTGCAGCAAGCGGGGGCTACTCTGTTGCAGTGCGTGGGCTTCTTATTGCAGTGGCTTCTCTTGTTGCAGAGCACGGGCTCTAGGCACACAGGCTTCAGTAGTCGCAGCTCATGGGCTCAGTAGTTGTTGTGTGCGGCCTCAGTAGTTGCGGTGCACAGGCCCTAGGGCACACGGGCTTCAGTAGTCGTGGCACGCAGGCTCAGTAGTTGTGTTGCACCGGCTTATTTGCTCCACAGCCTGTGGGATCTTCCCAGACCAGGGCTTGAAGAACCCATGTCCCCTGCATTGGCAGGTGATTCTGAACCACTGTGCCACCGGGGAAGTCCCTACAGCAGATTTTTTACAGAGACTAATAAGCTATGTCTAGCAAGCACATGCTGCTCACATATGTTTTTTGTTTAATCTGCATTGTAGTTTGAAAGCATGTGCATCGTTGCCAGTATTTTGCCAACATTAAAATCCAGATTCTTGTCTTCCTTTATAAAGTATGAGAAGCAAACATTGCACATCCAAACCAGGATGTAGGGAACAATCTCAAAATACCTAAAATAGGAAATGCCAGGGGGGAAAAAATGTATTGTCCTTTTAAGATGACTGTGCTCTCTGAGGCCATGATTGAAAATGTAAAGCATTTCTACCTGGGTGAGATGACTTATGAGGTAACATTTCAAATTTGGAGTCTCCTTCACTGGAATACAGACTCCATGAGGGCAGAGATTAAGCCCTGCTGTATCCTTTAATCTACCACAGTGCTCAAAAAACATTTTGTTGAATGAACAAACGAATGAACACACTTTCTTTCTTTCACCTTCATCCAATACTTGTGTCTCGTACAATAACCCTCTGTCACCCAGGGTTACTATTCTATTATTTGATGCCAGAAAATCCTCCAATGGGAGTACTCTATGTGCTTGTCTTTAACACCTTTTGTAGCCTCTTCACTTTTATACCTGTAATACTAACAGCAAAGGAGCCAAAAATCCACACACTGAGATGTGGTTCAACCAGAAATATTTAAAATTTAAAAGTGAGTGTATTAAGCCAAATCTATATCTTATAATAAAATGTAGACTATAGGATGATATTAAAAATTTCAAATAGTATATGAGAAATAATTTGGGGGAAGGAATCTAGTACTCAGCCTTGCTTCCCAAACTTGATTGTTCCTGTGAATCACATGGAGATCTTGTTAAAATACAAATTCTTATTGGGTAGATCTGGAGTGGATCCTGAGAATCTGCCTTTCTAATAAGCTCTCAGGTGATGCTGATGCTACTGGTCCATGGGCCACACATTGAGTAAGAAGATAGTAAGCAACTGCTTAAATTATTCATTTGAGAACAGTCATGGTTTGAAGCTGTATGTGATAAAATTGATGGGCATTTATCAAACTGCTGAAAAAACTTAGATTGCTGAAAATATCCAAATGGGACACATACTTGGAGTAAGAACTATATAGGAGTAGACTGCAAAGCACCTGAGATATAATCTGTTGCCTCATTTTACACAATAGGACTCTGAAGCTCAAAAGTATTTAGTGACTTACATAGAGCACACAACCACTTTGATGTTGCACCCAGTTAGAACCCAGGTTTTCTTATTCCCAGGTCCACCCTCTTTTTTAGATCATGCTCCCTCTTAGCTATTGGAATTATAGTAGCATTCCTTAAATAAAGCACTAAAAGGTTATTGAACTTTAAAATATACTTAATTTCACTTACTATCGAGTGCTTTGCTAAAGTCAGTCACAATGAAGGGAAATAGTGCATTTGTTTCATAGCGATTTTCATTTCTTGTGTGTAACATTTATTAAATTTACAATTTTTTAAAAGAACTTTATTTATTTATTTTTGGCTGCATTGGGTCTTCATTGCTGCGTGCGGGTTTCCTCTAGTTGCAGCGACCGGGGGCTACTCTTCATTGCAGTGCGCAGGCTTCTC
>NW_020175020.1:0-1888 GCF_003031525.2 Neophocaena asiaeorientalis asiaeorientalis
AGAGATTAACAACAATAACTAATAATAAAATAGAACAATTACGACAGTATACTGTAAAGAATGTTATGTGAATGTAGTCTCTCTCTCTCTTAAAGTATCTTTTTTTTTTTTACATCTTTATTGGAGTATACTTGCTTTACAATGGTGTGTTACTTTCTGCTTTATAACAAAGTAAATCAGTTATACATATACATATGCTCCCATATCTCTTCCCTCTTGCGTCTCCCTCCCTCCCACCCTCCCTATCCCACCCCTCCAGGTGGTCACAAAGCACCGAGCTGATCTCCCTGTGCTATGCGGCTGCTTCCCACTAGCTATCTACCTTACGTTTCGTAGTGTATAGATTCCATGCCTCTCTCTTGCCTTGTCACGGCTTACCCTTCCCCCTCCCCATATCCTCAAGTCCATTCTCTAGTAGGTCTGTGTCTTTATTCCTGTCTTACCCCTAGGTTCTTCATGACATTTTTTCCCCATAAATTCCATATATATGTGTTAGCATATGGTATTTGTCTTTCACTTTCTGACTTACTTCACTCACTATGACAGACTCGAGGTCTATCCAACTCATTACAAATAGCTTAATTTCATTTCTTTTTATGGCTGAGTAATATTCCATTGTATATATCTGCTACATCTTCTTTATCCATTCATGCGATGATGGACACTTAGGTTGTTTGCATCTCCAGGCTATTGTAAATAGAGCTGCAATGAACATTTTGGTACATGACTCTTTTTGAATTATGGTTTTCTCAGGGTATATGCCCAGTAGTGGGATTGCTGGGTCATATGGTAGTTCTATTTGTAGTTTTGTAAGGATGTCTTTTGTTCTTCTCCATAGTGGCTGTATCAACTTCCATTGCCACCAACAGTGCAAGAGAGATCCCGTTTCTCCACACCCTCTCCAGGATTTATTATTTCTAGATTTTTTGATGATGGCCATTCTGACCGGTGTGAGATGATATCTCATTATAGCTTTGATTTGCATTTCTCTAATGATTAATGATGTTGAGCATTCTTTCATGTTTTTTTTTGGCAGTCTGTATATCTTTTTTGGAGAAATGTCTATTTAGGTCTTCTGCCCATTTTTGGATTGGGTTGTTTGTTTTTTTGTTATTGAGTTGCATGAGCTGCTTAAAAATTTTAGGGATTAATCCTTTAACAGTTGCTTAATTTGCAAATATTTTCTCCCATTCTGAGGGTTGTCTTTTGTTCTTGTTTATGGTTTCCTTTTCTGTGTAAAAGCTTTGAAGTTTCATTAGGAGCCATTTGTTTATTTTTGTTTTTATTTCCATTTCTCTAGGAGGTGGGTCAAAAAGGATCTTGCTGTGATTTATGTCACAGAGTGTTCTGCCTGTTTTCCTCTAAGAGTTTGATAGTTTCTGGCCTTACATTTAGGTCTTTAATCCATTTTGAGCTTATTTTTGTGTATGGTGTTAGGGAGTGATCTAATCTCATACTTTTACATGTACCTGTCCAGTTTTCCCAGCACCACTTATTGAAGAGGCTGTCCTTTCTCCACTGTACATTCCTGCCTCCTTTATCAAAGATAAGGTGACCATATGTGCGTGGGTTTATCTCTGGGCTTTCTATCCTGTTCCATTGATCTATCTTTCTGTTTCTGTGCCAGTACAATAGTGTCTTGATTACTGTAGCTTTGTAGTATAGTCTGAAGTCAGGGAGCCTGATTTCTCCTGCTCTGTTTTTTGTTCTCAATATTGCTTTGGCAATTCGGGGTCTTTTGTGTTTCCATACAAATTGTGAAATTTTTTATTATACTTATGTGAAAACTACCAGTGGTAGTTTGATAGGGATTGCATTGAATCTGTAGATTGCTTTGGGTAGTAGAGTCATTTTCACAATGCTGATTCTTCCAATCCAAGAACATGGT
>NW_020175020.1:2068-22834 GCF_003031525.2 Neophocaena asiaeorientalis asiaeorientalis
GAAGTTTTCAACTATAATCTCTTCAAATATTTTCTCAGTCCCTTTCTGTTTCTCTTCTTCTTCTGGAACCCCTATATTTCGAATGTTGGTGCATTTAATTTTGTCCCAGAGGTCTCTGAGACTGTCCTCACTTCTTTTCATACTTTTTTCTTTTTTCTGCTCTGCAGTAGTTATTTCCACTCTTTTATCTTCTAGGTCACTTATCCGTTCTTCTGCGTCAGTTATTCTGCTATTGAACTCATCTAAAGTATTTTTAATTTCATTTATTGCATTGTTCATTGTTGTTTGTTTCATGTTTAGTTCTTCTAGGTCCAAAATAAAGTAAGATAAAATATAGTAAAGTTTTTAAAATAAAAACCTAATTAAGAAAAAGAAAAGAAAAAAATTTTAAAAACGGACAGATAGAACCCTAGGACAAATGGTGGAAGCAAAGCTATACAGACAAAATCTCACACAGAAGCATACACATACACACTCACAAAAAGAGGAAAAGGGGAAAAGATCATAAATCTTGCTCTCAAAGTCCACCTCCTGAATTTGGGATGATTCTTTGTCTATTCATGTATTCCACAGATGCAGGGTACATCAAGTTGATTGTGGAGCTTTAATCCGCTGCTTCTGAGGCTGCTGGGAGAGATTTCCCTTTCTCTTCTTTGTTCTCACAGCTCCCAGGGGCTCAGCTTTGGATTTGGCCCCGCCTCTGAGTGTAGGTTGCCGGAGTGTGTCTGTTCTTCGCTCAGACAGGACGGGGTTAAAGGAACCACTGATTCAGTGGCTCTATCTCACTCAGGCCGGGGAGAGGGTGGGGCATGGAGTGTGGGGCAAGCCTGCAGCGGCAGAGGCCAATGTGGCATTGCACCAGCCTGAGGCGCGCCGTGCGTTCTCCTGGGTAAGTTGTCCCTGGTTTCTGGGACCCTGGCAGTGGCTGGCTGCACAGGCTCCCCGGAAGGGGTGTATGGATAGTGACCTGTGCTCACACACAAGCTTCTTGGTGGTGGCAGCAGCAGCCTTAGCGTCTCATGCCCATCTCTGGTGTCTGCGCTTTTAGCCATGGCTCACGCCCATCTCTGGAGCTCCTTTAAGCAGCGTTCTTAATCCCCTCTCCTCGCGCACCAGGAAACAAACAGGGAAGAAAAAGTCTCTTGCCTCTTTGGCAGGTCCAGACTTTTCCCCGGACTCCCTCCCGGCTAGCCGTGGTTCACTAACCCCCTGCAGGCTGTTTTCATGCCGCCAACCCCAGTCCTCTCCCAGTGCTCTGACCGAAGCCCTAGCCTCAACTCCCAGCCCCGCCCACCCCGGCGGGTGAGCAGACAAGCCTCTCGAGCTGGTGAGTGCCGGTCGGCACCGATCCTCTGTGCGGGAATCTCTCCGCTTTGCCCTCCACACCCCTTTTGCTGTGCTCTCCTCCTTGGCTCTGAAGCTTTCCCCCTCCGCCACCCACAGTCTCTGCCCGCAAAGGGGCTTCCTAGTGCATGGAAACCTTTCCTCCTTCACAGCTCCCTCCCACTGGTGCCGGTCCCGTCCCTATCCTTTTATCTCTGTTTATTTTTTTTTGTTTTGCCCTACTCAGGTACATGGGGGATTTCTTGCCTTTTGGGAGATCTGAGGTCTTCTGCCAGCGTTCAGTAGGTGTTCTGTAGGAGTTGTTCCACGTGTAGATCTAAAGTATCTTATTGTACAAATTTAATGCCTTTTTCATCTAATGCCTTTTTCATCTTTCTTGGTAAGGAGGTTCCCAATTCCAATGGCCTTAGTGGAGGAAATAGGAGCAGAAAACTAGCCTATCTATCAAAGAAATAACCTCTACTTTGTTTTATATTCCTATAGATATACAAGTTTTATTTTGATTAACATTGCCTTTCATAACCCTTTCCACGTTTTTGTTTCTTTCAATGTTATTGTATTGTAATAATTTGGTTGGATTTCTTGTAATATCACAAAGCTGGACTTTTTTTTCTTTAACACAATCTGACAACTCCTGCCTTGTAATTTGGTGTTTTATATTATTTATGTTTTTTGTATGTTTAAACCCTTCTATCATTATTCTTAGTTATCTTGATTTGTTTTCGCTTATTTCACTTCATTCCTTATTTGTCTTCTTTTAAGTTTCAACTAGGAATTTTTTATTATTCAATTTTTCCACAATGTATTTGAAAATTATATACTCTATATCAAACTCTATTAGTTACCTTTGAAATGCTTATTATGCCCACTTAACTGATAAAGTTAATATTTTAACTCCATTCATAAACAATAGAAGGAATTAAGGACACTTCAATATTGCCTGCTGAATCTATATTTTACAGGTTCCAGTATTTTAGTTCTGTGGGGGGGGAGGGTGTTCTAAACCATCTTTTAGGCATTATTATTATTGTTGTCATTGTTGTAATGTTTGATTAGATTTACCAATATGTTTACATATTTCTGCTCATTCCTCCTTGCATCTCTGGCCTTCATTTTAAGATCATTTCCTACTCCTTGAAGTATATTTTCAGCAATTTCCCTGGAAACATTATTGGTGGAGGCTTAGCTTTCATTCATCTGAAAATGTTTATCTTGATTACCTTTATGCAAGGTAATTTTTTGCGTGCATAATTTTAGGTTGACCACTTTTTACTCTCAGAATTTCAAAGTTGTTATTACATTTCTCTCTGGCTTCCATCATTACCTCTAAGAAGTATGTGTTGATATAGCTGTAGTTTGTGCAGAAGTAATAATCTTTTATCCCACTCTGGCTACTTTCCAGAAGTTTTTTTCTCTCTTCTTTAGTTTCACTACTGTATATTTAGAGTGAACATCTTTTATTTATCCTGCATATGATCCATTTTGACTCCTGAATTATATCTTAGATATTATCAACCTTTTGAATGTTTCTTCTTCCTCATTCTATTTTCTCCTTTGGACACTACAATCAGACGTGGGCTAGACTGTCTCACTCTGTACTCCATTTCTCTTAATACTGCTTTCAAATTTTTCTTCTCTGTGTTGTATTTGGGATCATTTCTTCAGTGTCTTGTTATTTCTTAAGATGTGTCTCAACAAACCTTTAGCTAGAAGCAGAAAGAGAAAGGTTTGTTGTTTTTTTAATTGTAATGTAATTAACATAAAGCATTTTATTAGCTTCAGGTGTACAACCTAATGATTCAATATTTGCATATATTGTGAATCACCACAATAAGTCTAGTTAACATCCATCACTACACATAGTTGCAGATTATTTTTCTTGTTATAAGAACTTCTAAGCTGTACTCTCTTAGCAACTTTCAAATATTCAATACAGTATTAATAACTATAGTCACCATGCTGCACGTCATATCCCCATGATTTATTTATTTTACAACTGAAAGTTTGTACCTTTTGATTCCCTTCACCCATTTGGCCCATTCCTTCACCTCTGGCAACCTGTTCCTTGTATCTATGCGTTTTGTTTTGTTTTGTTTTGTTTTTATTTCACATATAAGTGAGAGCATATGTTGTCTTTCATATTTTTTAATCCATTCATTCTTGCTTCCATATATATTGGTTATTGTAAATAATGCTGTAATGAACATAGGTGTGCATATATTGCACCCCTATGCAATAGCTTTTCACCTTAGTATTTTTAATTTTGTCAGAAAAATAGCCAGCAGTGAAAATGCTGGATCATATTGTAATTACATTTTTAATTTTTTGAGAAAACTCCGTATTGTTTTCCACAGTGGCTGCACCAATTTACATTCCCACCAACAGTGCACAAGGATTCCCTTTTCTCCACATCCCCATCAAGACTTGTTATTTCTTGTCTTTTTGATAAGAGCCATTCTGACAGGTGTGAAATGTTGCTCCTTTGTGGTATTTATTTGCACTTTCCTGATGATTAGTAATGTTGAGCACCTTTTCATATACCCGTAGCCATCTGTATGTCCTCTTTGGAAAAATATCTGTTCAGATCTACTGCCCATTTTTAAGTTGCATTGTTTGGTTTTTTTTGTTATTGAGTTCTATGAATAATTTATATAATCTGGATATTAATCCCTTATCACCTATATGATTTGCAAATATTTTCTCCCATTCGGTAGGTTATTTTTTTATCTTGCTGATGGGTTTCTTTTCTGTGCAGAAGCTTTTTAGTTTGATGTAGTACCACTTAAACTTATTTTTGCTTCTGTTGTCTTTGCATTTGGAATCAGATCCAAAATATCACTGCAAAGACTTATGTAAAGGAGCATACTCCCTATGTTTTCCTCTAGCGGTTTTATGATTTCAGGTTTCATATTCAAGTCTTTAATCCATTTGTTTCAATTTTTGTGTGTGGTATAAGATTGGTTTAGTTTCATTCATTTGCATGTGGTTGTCTAGTTTTCCCAACACCATTTATTGAAGAGACTGTCTTCTCATTGTATATACTTGGCTCCTGTGTCATAAGTTAATATGGGGATTTATTTCTGGGCTCTACATTCTGTTCCATTGATCTGTGTATCTATTTTTATGTCAATATCATACTTTTATGATTAATACAGCTTTGTATTATTGTTCGAAATAAAGGAACATAATACCTCCAGCTTTATTCTTTCTCAAGATTGCTTTGCTTATTTGGAGTATTTGTCTTCCACACAAATTTTAGGATTTTTTGTTCTATTTCTGTGAAAAATGCCATTGGAATTTTCATTAGGGATTGCACTGAATCTGTAGATTGCTTTGCGTAGGAAAGCAGTATTACAATAGTAATATTATAACAATATTAACTCTTCCAATTCATGAGCACAGAATATCTTTCCACTTATTTATGTCTCCAGTTTTTTTCATCAGTGTCTTATAGTTTTCAGGATTTGAGTCTTTCACCTCCTTAGTTTAAAGTTATTCCCAGATATTTTATTCTTTTTGATGTAATTATAAATGGGGTTGTTTTCTTGATTTATCTTTCTGATAGTTTGTTATTAGTGTATAGAAATGCAACAGATTTTGTATACTGATTTTGTATCCTGCAACTTTACTGAATTCATTTATTAATTCTAATAGTTTTCTGGTGGAGTCTTTAGGGTTTTCTCTATATATTATGTCATCTGCAAATAATCATAGTTTTATTTCTTCCTTTCAAAGTTGGATGCCTGTCTTGTCTAATTGCTGTGGCTAGGACTTCAATACTATGTTGACTGAAAATGGCAAGCACGGGCATCCTTATCTTATTCTGGATCTTAGAGGAAAAGCTTTTAGATTTTCACCATTGAGGATGTTATCTGTGAGCTTGTCGTATATGGGTTTTTTCATGTTGAGGTACATTTCTTGCATCCCTGGAATAAATCAAACTTGATCATGGTTTATGATCCTGTTAATGGTGAATTCAACTTGCTAATATTTTCTTGAGGATTTTTGCATCTATGTTCTCAGGAATATTAGACTATAATCTTATTTTCTGTGGTGTCCTTATCTAATTTTGGTATCAGGGTAATGCTGGCCTCCTAAAGTGAGTTTGGAAGTGTCTTCCCTCCTTGTCTGTTTTTTGAAAGTGTTCGAGAAAAATTGATATTAACTCTTCTTTGAACATTTGGTAGAATTCTCTGGTGAAGCTCTCTGGTACCAGACTTCTCTGTTTGTTGGGAGGTTTTTGATTACTGATTTAATCTCCTTACTGGTAATCAGTCTGTTCAGATTTTCTGTTTCTTCATGATTCAGTCTTTGATGGTTATATGTTTCTAGGAATTTATCCATTTCTTTCAGGTTGTCCAATTTGTTGTAAAATTGTTCATCATAGTCTATAATGATCCTTTATATTTATGCAATGTCAGTTGTAATGTCTCCTCTTTCATTTCTGATTTTATTTATTTGAGTCCTCTCTCTCTCTCTTTCTGCTTCTAGCTAAAGGTTTGTTGACTCATTGATATTTTCAGGGAACAAGATCTTAGTTTCATTGATCTTTTCTGTTGTCTTTTTAGTCTGTATTTCATTTATTTCTGCTCTGCTTTTTGTTATTTCCTTCCTTCTACTGAATTTAGGCTTTGCTTATTCATCTTTTTCTAATTCCTTGAGGTATAGAGTTAGGCTGTTATTGTAGATTTTTCTTGTTTCTTGAAGTAGGCACTTATTGCTATGAACTTTCTTCTTAGTTGGTATGTAGTATTTCCATTTTCATTTGTCTCAAGGTATTTTTTTTATTTCTCTTTTGATTTCTTCATTGAGCCATTTGTTTGTTCAGTAGCATTTTGTTTAATCTTTACATATTTGTGAAATGTTTCAGTTTTCTTCTTATAATTGATTTCTAGTTTCATACTGTTTTTGTTGGAAAAGAGTATTGATATGATCTCAATCTTTGTAAATTTGTTAAGGCTTGTTTTGTGGCATAACTATGATCTATCCTGGAGAACCTTCCATGTGCACTTGAGAAGAATGTGTATTCTGTTGCTTTTGGAGAAAATGCTCTGTGTATGTCAGTTAAGTTCATCTGTTCTAACATGTCATTTAAGGCCAGTGTTTCATATTGATTTTATGTCCAGACATCCACTGATATAAGTGGAATACTAAGGTAACCTAATAGCATTACATTGCTCTCTATTTCTCCTTTAGGTCTATTAATATTTGCTTCATACATTTTGGTGCTTCTATGTTGTGTGCATAAATATTTACAAATCTTTTGTTGGATTGACCCCTTTATCATAATGTAATGCCCTTCTTTGTCTCTCGTTAAAGTCTTTGTTTTAAAGTCTACTTTGCCTGGTATAAATATAACCATCTTAGATTTCTTTTGCTTTCCATTTGCATGGAATATCTTTTTTCATCCCTTCGCTTTCAGTCTATATGTGTTCTTATTTGTGAAGTGAATCTCTTGTAGGCAGCATAATATCTGCATTTTGTTTGTTTTTCTTAAAACCTATTCAGCCATTCTATGTCTCCAGATTAGAGAATTAGTCCATTTACATGTGAAGTAATTATTGATAGGTGTGTACTTATTACCATTTTGTTAATTGGTTTCTGGCAGTTTTTTGTTTTTTGTTTTTTTTTTTTTTTTGCGGTACGCGGGCCTCTCACTGTTGTGGCCTCTCCTGTTGTGGAGCCCAGGCTCTGGACGTACAGGCTCAGTGGCCATGGCTCACAGGCACAGCCGTTCCGAGGCATGTGGGATCTTCCCGGACCAGGGCATGAACCCGTGTCCCCTGCATCAGCAGGCAGACTCTTAACCACTGCGCCACCAGAGAAGCCCATGGTTTCTGACAGTTTTGTTTGTTCTTTTTTCCTTTCTTCTTCTCTTGCTCTCTTTTTGTGTTTTGATGACTTTCTTTATTGGTATGCTTAGATTCCTTTCTCATTATCTTAGTGTTTGCCTTGTGGTTACCATGAAGCATTTATATATTATAAACTTATATTTATAATGTCTTATATGTATATTGTCTATACTCAGTCTAAAGCTTTACAGTTTGCTCTCCCCCATTTTATGTTTTTGATGTTACATTTTTTTATCTTGATATCCTTTAACTTATTATTGTAATTATAGATATTTTTACTACTTTAACTATATATTTACCTTTTTCAGTGGGATTTATACTTCCATATGTTTTCTTGTTACTAATTAACCCCTTTATCTTTTCAACCTAAAAAAGTTTCTTTAATACTTCTTGTAAGAAGAGTTCAATGGTGATGAACGCCTTTAGGTTTTGCTTGTCAAGAAAACTGTCTTTCCTTCAAATCTGAGTAACTTTGTCAGGTAGAGTATTTTTTGGTTGGAAGATTTTAATTTTGTTTCCTGTTGGCACTTTGAATATATCATGCCACTTCTATCTGGCTTCCAAAGCTTTTGCTGAAAAATCTGCTGGTATTATGATGGGAATTCTCTTGTATGTAACAAGTTGTTTTTTCTTGCAACTTTTAAGATTTTTCTCCTTGTGTTTAACTTTTTAGATTTTTGTTATAATGTGTCTTGATGTAGACCTGTTTGGATTCATCTTGTTTGGAACTCTCTGGGTTCCTGGATCTAGATGTCTGTTTTCTTCCCCAGTTTAGGGAAGTTTTCAGACATTGTTTCCTTAAATAAGTTTTCTGCCCCTTTCTCTCTCTCTTTTCCTTCTAGGACTCCTATAATGCAAATGTTAGTTTACTTATTTTGTCTCATAAGTCTCTTAAGTTATCTTTACTTTAAAAAATATTCCTTTTCTTTTTGCTGCTCTAATTGGGTGAGTTCTTCTGCCCTGCCCTTTAGTTCACTGATCCTTTCTCTTGCTTCATCTAGTCTGCTGTTGACCCCTCTAGTGTATTTTTCATTTCAGTAATTGTATTCTTTAGCTCTCTGACTTCTCTCTGCTACTTTCTTGTATTTTTAATCTCTTTGTTAAAGTTCTCACTGTGTTCATCTCCCAATTTGATGAGCATCTTTATGACTATTACTTTTAATTTTTTATCAGGTAAATTACTTGTCTTCATTTAATTAAGGCTTTTTTGAGGTTTTATCTTATGCTTTCATTTGGAACATATCTTCTTTCTTTATATTTCTTGACTTCCTGTGTTTGTTTCTATGCATTAAATGAAACAGCCAGGTTTGTAGGATTGGTCTTGTATAGAAGATGAAACTTACCATTCAACCCTGCTTTAGCTCTTCGTTGTCTCTCAACCTATGTGATTGTCCAAACAACCTATTTTACTTTAATATCTCCCAGTAGTTGAGGGTATGCTAAGACAGTCAGTGTGCCAAAACATAGGATCTCAGTCAGCACCCAGATTTAGGCTGATTGGAAGCCAGATTCTCAGGCAGCAGCTTTTAAAGAATGCAAATATTTGATATCCCCTGGGTGACAGTCACTATAATTGGGGCAGCAGACAAGTGCGTGAGCTCCTTTTCAGAAGATTCTACTTAGCTATAGTGAGGCAGAGAGAGAGCCCAAAGATGGCATCCTCTGGCCTGTGTTTCTGGAGGACACCCCCTTAGCCTCTATATGTGTGTTAAACCTGAAGCCTGCCTTTCAGGCCTAAACTCCAGGAGAAGCAAGTAGTCCTCTTTCACAGAAAGGCTGGGGGTATGTTTCAGGCTGCTGTCTGTGCAGTCTCCTGGGGTAGCAGCCAACCAAGAACTGTCTCTTCAATTGTTATAGTGCTGTGGGACCCAAGATCATAGGGACCCCTGACCACTAGAGCCAGGCAATCAAGAGGTATTCCCTGGGAAGCAGCTACAAAAAACACACACCACTCATAAAATCTGGGGCTCCAGATATGTGTAAGAGCTTCCCTCTAAGAGATCATGTCACTGGTGTGTAGCAGAGGGAAAGTGCAAAGAGAGTTCTTCCACTCTGAGGTCTCAGGAAAGTTTACAGTCAACCCTTAGGTGTGTGTTTCATTGAAAACCTGTCCCTCGGGCTGCAGCTATGATAAAAAGCGCTTCTTTTTTCATCTCCTTGTGTCTCTGTGCTGCATTTGGGTTAATTTCTTCAGTATCTACTTATCTCTTAATCTGTGTCTCATCTATTTTTGTTTTTTTTTTTTGTTGTTGTTTTTAAAGGAACATTTATTTATTGGCTGCATTGGATCTTTGTTGCTGTGCACAGGCTTTCTCTAGTTGTGGCAAGTGGGTGCTACTCTTAGTTGCAGTGTGAGAGCTTCTCATTGTGGTGGCTTCTCTTGTTATGGAACAAAGGCTCTAGGCACACAGGCTTCAGTAGTTGTGGCATGTGGACTCAGTAGTTGTGGCTCGTGGGCTCAGGAGTTGTGGTTCATGGGCTCTAGAGGGCAGGCTCAGTAGTTGTGACACACAGGCTTAGTTGCTGTGTGGCATGTGAGATCTTCCCGGACCATGGCTCGAACCCATATCCCCTGCATTGGCAGGCAGATTCTTAACTACTGCGCCACTAGGGAAGTCCACTGTGTCTCATCTTTAGATTGCTTTATCAATTGAGTTTTAAATTTTAGCAGTTTTACTTTTTTATTTCTAAAAGTTCTATTTTGTGATTTTAAAATCTGCTTTATCATTGTTTATTTTTTAAGCCATATGTATGGTTTTCTTTTTGTCTTCATATTTTATATTTAGGATATTACAAAATATAGTTATTTTATATTCTTATTGATAATAGATCTAAAAACTGTTGTTTTTATATGTATTTTTTCAAACTCACTCGCAATAGCTTATTTTTTGTATGTTTTCAATATTTAATTGAATTAAGTTCTTGGTAATTAAAGAGTTTCCTTCCTTTCTACTAAGCATATAAATGTATTGAAAATTATGCCTGTTGTTATTTCTATGAGGACAATTCATGTTTTAGGGAGACAGTTCTTCAAAATAACTAACCCTTCATACTGCCAAAGTGTATTGGGATGATTTGGTTTTCTTTTTTCATAGTAGAAGTAAATTGTAATGTTCCCTTTTATAAAAAGTGTAGATTATTGTAGTCACTTCAAAATGATGATGGTAGTAGTAGAAATAGTAACACAAATGAAAAGGTTAATAATAACAAAAATGTCAATGTGTGGAATTTATATTTGAGTATATAACTTATTACCTTCATTGATGTAGCCCTTTTTACAAATGTAACTTTTGTTAATTAGGAATATGAGTGGATTCAAAAACAATTTACTTGATGTTTCTACTGAGGATACATAGTTGAAAAAAGTGATGTCTTGTAATCCCCCCCACCTCCACCCAGTTTTAATATAAGTAACTAAACTGTTCATAAAGAATATCCAAAGTGATTTTACCACCCTTAAGTCATTTTCAAACTCAATATAAAGGAGGTGAGAAATCAATAAACAAAATATTTGCTTTTAAAAAAAATTACTATATTTGCAGACAAAGCCAGATTAATCCCCATTACTATCAGATTTATGCACCAATAACATTAAGAAATTGTAATCAGACCTTCAAATCTCTTAAGTGAATTTTGAAAATGGAAGTGTTTTGCCTTTGCTTAAATTAAAGAAAAAGACGGACACAATTCTCAACCATGGATGTGAAAGACTTTCTACTCAAACTGTTTTGATTTAACTAATAAGAATTATATTTTAATTGGATAAGTGATTTTTTTTCCTTTTCCACCATATAAACTCCATTTATGTCGTTACAAAGTTTATTAATTGTGTTAGAAGTAGCTCTATGTTGTGTAGTATTCATAATAATTCTACATTGGTAATGTTGACTTTTAACTTAAAAAATTATAGAAGGGTGGTATTGTAGGAACAAATAGTGATATATTCTGCTACGAACACATCCTACATATAACAACTGATAGATTGTTGTAAATTGGGAAGAGCATCAGCAAACATTAATTACATCAACATTAACTAAGTTGTGCTTTTCTTATTGTTGATTTTAAATCAATGTTCTCCGTTACATCTATTTCCATAGTTACATGAAAAAAATTAATATAACTTTTTATAAAGAGGTCAGGTCAGAGGAGAATAGGGCTAACACTATGAATGTTGTATTATAGATAATCCATATTAATAGATATACATGTTAGCTCAGTGAACCTACCTGAATGACTATTATTTTATTCACTGATAACATCTGGAATAATTACTCTCTCCAGAGTGGTATTTTATTTTAAAGTAGTATGTTATCCTTCATATCATCAAAGTAAGCAAATTTCTAACATCCAAAGACTATTTAGAATGATAGTATGATGGGTAAGAAGGCTAGTACCCTAGTAAAACTATCAAGTGTTCCATCACATTCATTTATTTATTTTTTTTATTCCTTTTGGATTGGGGGAATTTCTTTTTTAACATGATTTTGTTTTGTTGTTATTATCTTTATATTTTAATACATTTGATAATTTTTTTTAATTCACAAATACTTGGAGGAAACCCCCACTTGGAGACAGTGTTATTAAGATAGGCAAGGACTCTTGTCTTAATTTACAGTATGACTACATACAATGGAAAATAAGTTAGAAAATCAGTGGAAAATGAGTGTAATTTAGCCAAAAAGTAAAGGGAGAAGATTTTATATACCTTAGGTTTATCCATGAAAACGTTTACATGTGAGTAGGTGGTAGGATGTAGCACATATATTAAATTCTCAAAATGATTTTGTTACAAAATTTTACTTGTCTCAATTTTTCTTCTTACATAAGTTATTATCTTTAAAATATTTTATAGAATCTCATATTTTAATATAATATATAGGATATAAAAAAACTATCAGGAAAATTAAATTATAAGAAATTTTATTTATAATGTAATTTCTTTGTGTCTGACTAAAGTATTATATAACACACAAAAAGAACATAAATTAGGGCTTCCATAGTGGCGCAGTGGTTGAGAGTCCACCTGCTGATGCAGTGGACATGAGTTCATTCCCCGGTCCGGGAAGATCCCACATGTCGCGGAGCGGCTGGGCCCGTGAGCCATGGCTGCTGAGCCTGCACGTCCAGAGCCTGTGTTCCACAATGGGAGAAGCCACAACAGTGAGAGGCCCACATACCACAAGAAAAAAAAAAAAAAACATAAATTAAATGAGACTTTTATAATAGCAATTTATATTTCCTTCTTTGCAATTGTTACTGAATCAATACAATTTTAAAATAATTTTAATGATTGTTATATTGTTTAATTATATATTATAATTTAAATTTTCAGATAAATAATTTATTTCAAAACAAAATAAAAGATGTATTATTTAATAGGTTAAAATAGAGATGTTTCTATAAAAGAGGAAATTAGATAAAGCTAATTTTATAACCCCTATTATCATAGTAATTATTATAGGCAGAAATGGTAGAAAAGAAGGTATTTATGGTACTTAACTAGTATATTTGAAGATACATTTTTATCAGAAAACTTCACCAATGCCAACTGAGTAACAGATATTTTAAAATATCTTAGTTCTTACTTTATTCATTTTTTCTAGTAATAGCAATGAACAAAGAAGAGCACTCACACCCAATAGAATCATTTCCTTTTACACATGATCCATCTTTTAATACTAGAAAATTTGGGGGACTCATGAAGAAAAATATCAAAAACCTTCAGTCAAATTTAAAAAAATATATCATTGTGGTGACTAAGCTTCTTAATGCCAATAAAGGAAACTTAGTAGCAAAAATGAATGGTTTCCATAGTCTTCATTTTCTGATTACTGAAGGCAAATGTTCTGTTGGGTAAACACCTTACAGAGGTCAGGGAGCATTACACCTCCTGTGCTTCATCTAAAGTTAACACAGTGCCATAACGCGATAAAATTTAATTTTCTCTTTTTTCTACTTCACAAGTTCACTTGCTTCTTTTAAATAATTTCTCAATCCATTTCTCCTCAACCTAAGGATGAAATAGATGTGTTAACAATCCAAAAACTTTTCACCTCTGACATTTGTTCATCCCAGTGTCATTTTAGTTCATCTTCTGTATGTGTCATTAATGTTTGCATGGATCCCAATGGCCATGTTTCATGGAAAGGCCAAATTATAAAGTAATGTGAAGAGAGTTTATGAATGACTTGCATTACATTCAGAAGTGAACGTATTAACCAAAATTGAATTGCTACTACTAAATCTTGCTTTGTTGTTACTGTTGGGAATCTTGGTTTTCTGTAATTTTTTTCCACTCTGGACAATTTCAAGTTTGCCTTTTTGTACTACTCTCTCAAAATTATGTGTTATTTTGAAATGTGTTTAATTTGTTCTAATATATTCAGTGTTTCTAACCATAGTGTCACAGTAAGAGGAACCCCAATATATAAAAAAATATTTATATCCTCAACTTAAGAAATAGATTTCCTTAGTGATCCTCCATTCATAGAAAATAGTGTGTTTATCTACTTTGTTGAAACTCTGGGTACCTTTGATTGTTTTTATACTTTAAATCAGAGGTTACTAACCTATTAACTCCACTAATTAGGCTGAAGCTTAATTTGCATGTTCTTTAAGGATTTTGCCCTTGAGTTGCTCATCTACTTTTACATTTCACTGATCATTTAAATTGTCCTTCTCAAGTATGGTGACCAAAATGAAAATAAACTCAAAATGGATTAAAGACCTAAATGTAAGGCCAGACACTATAAAACTCTTAGAGGAAAACACAGGCAGAACACTCTATGACATACATCCAGCAAGATCCTTTCTGACCCACCTCCTAGAGTAATGGAAATAAAAACAAAAATAAACAAATGGGACCTAATGAAACATAAAAGCTTTTGCACAGCAAAGGAATCCATAAACAAGAGGAAAAGACAACCCTCAGAATGGGAGAAAATATTTGCAGATGAAGCAACTGACAAAGGATTAATCTCCAAAATTTACAAGAAGCTCATGCAGCTCAATATCAAAAAAGCAAACAACCCAATCCAAAAATGGGCAGAAGACCTAAATACCATTTCTGCAAAGAAGATATACAGATTGCCAACAAACACATGAAAGAATGCTCAGCATCCCTAATCATTAGAGAAATGCAAATCAAAACTACAATGAGGTATCACCTCACACTGGTCAGAATGGCCATCACAAAAATTCTACAAAGAACAAATGCTGGAGAGGGTGTGGAGAAAAGGGAACCCTCTTGCACTGTTGGTGGGAATGTAAATTGATACAGCCACTATGGAGAACAGTGTGGAGGTTCCTTAAAACACTAAAAACAGAACTACCATATGACCCAGCAATCCCACTACAGGGCACATACCCTGAGAAAACCATAATTCAAAGAGTCATGTACCGCAATGTTCATTGCAGCTCTATTTACAATAGTCAGGACCTGGAAGCAACTTAAGTGTCCACTGACAGATGAATGGATAAAGAAGACGTGGCACATATATACAATGGAATATTACTCAGCCATAAAAAGTAATGAAATTGAGTTATTTGTAGTGAGGTGAATGGACCTAGAGTCTGTCATACAGAGTGAAGTAAGTCAGAAAGAGAAAAACAAATACCATATGCTAACACATATATATGGAATCTAAAAAAAAAAAATGCTTCTGAAGAACTTAGGGGCAGGACAAGAATAAAGACGCAGACATTCAGAATGGACTTGAGGACATGGGGAAGGGGAAGGGTAAGCTGGGACGAAGTGAGAGAGTGGCATGGACTTACATATACTACATATACATATACTACCAAATGTAAAATAGATAGCTAGTGGCTGCAGAACCAGCTGCAGAACACAGGGAGATCAGCTTGGTGCTTTGTGACCACCTAGAGGGGCGGGATAGGGAAGGTGGGAGGGAGATGTAAGAGGGAGGAGATATGGGGATATATGTATATGTATAGCTGATTCAATTTGTTATAAAGCAGAAAGTAACACACAAGTGTAAAGCAATTATACTCCAATAAAGATGTTAAAAAAAATAAAACACAATAAACTACTCCAATAGTATTCTGACTGAAACCAAAAAGACAGTTTTCCTCTCAAACACCATATATCATTCTTCACGCATAAAAGTTACTTTTCCAGTCAAAATTCCCTTTGACTTTTTTCTTTTTAAAAAAATTTATTCCTCTTATGTCAATTGAATATGCTTCTGCTGAAGTTTAGACAGATTTAACAGTACCAGTTTTTCATAATAGTCAAATTTACCTTTATTTTTGCTATTGAAAGACCATGCTTTCCCGAACTTGAACCACTTGAAAATTGTTAGACTTATATTTGACCTTTTTCAAGGACACTGATTAAATCTCATAAATCTGTAGGATGCTTGATTTGATACTTTCCTCTTCCTTTCCTATCATTCCATTTTTCAATATCAAATTTGTAATAAGTAGCCTTTCTATTTAATTCTAGAGCTCACTGTTGCTCATTCTTTTAGCAATAGTATAATTATGGGGAATGGTAAAAGGTTTTGCACTTCCGTTCCAAATCTAATGAAGCTAATACTTTTTTGAAATATGTGTTGAGAAGGATTCTGAGTTTGCATTTGGGCTTAGCAGGAAAAATTGCGATCAATTAATGAAGTTTATGATGGCTGGGTAACTGGGGAAATGGTAGCAAATGCCTCCCAAAGATGTCCACATCTTAATCCCAGAACCTGTAAACATGTTACCTTACATTTTAAAGGAGACTTTGCAAATATAATTAAGGATCTTGAGATGATGGGAATATGCTAGATATCCAAGTGGACCCAGTGTAATCACAAGGGTCCAAATAAGGGAGAGATAGGGGACTAAGAGTTAACAAAAGTGAATTTAGATGTGGAATGAGGATGTGAGGATTGAATCAGAGGTCGGAGTGATACGCTTTAAAGACAGAAGAAGGAGACAAGCCAAGGAAAGCAAGCAGCCTCTGGAACATGGGAAAGACAGGAAAATATTTCTCCCCTGAAGTCTCCAAAAGGAATGCAGCCCTGCTGACACATTGATTTAAGATTTCTGGTATCAAGAACCTTATGAGAATAAATTTGTACTGTTTTAAGCCACTAAGTTTGTGGTAATGTGTTACACCAGTGATAAGAAACTAATATAATAATATATAATTGAAACAAGTTTTATCAAATTATACTAAGTGTGTGTGTGTGTACTTTTATTTAACTTATCAAACTTTATCAAATCTGGCATGCTCTTTGATATTATTATTCTATTGTACTTCATTCTATTTCATTTTTAAAGTGTTGATTGAAACCCAATAAGTTGATATCATTTATTGCAGTTTGATAAAACATAGGACTAAATTTATTTTCTTAAATTTATTTTTTTGTTATAAGTCTTACTGAATTTAAGATTTGTTATGTGTTTAATCTCAGATCCATAAGTCCTACTATTTTCTAAAAATGGCACATTTTTTTCAATTTTTAATTCTTAATATTCAGTATTTATGCCAATAAAAGTGGACTTTCAAAGTTGCATATCTCATTTTGCAAACACATCTTCCATAAATGTAACTTTTCTGGACTGAGTCATAAGGTCCAAATGATGTATTTACTTACTAAAAATATTTTAAAGTATTAATTTGCACAGAAGCCATGTTATACAATGACTAAACAGGTGTGGAATAAAATGGTCATGAACCTTATAATCATAGAACATATGTTTTAGTGAGAATTAAAAACTGCTTCCTTTATAGATATTTTAAATTTTTAGCTTATATTTGCATTTTACCTCTATTACAACTTAGATTTATATCATCTCTCCATCAGCTAAAGTTTTATTGGTGTTCATCTTATTTTTGTGTTTGTCATTTATGTTTATTTTTTATTTTATTGGTATAAAGTTTTTGTCAAACAGACACCACAGTGAGGTCAATGGGCAGAAAAAAAACAAACAGAAAACCAACAAAAAAACCAATGCTGAAAAGAAAATGTAGCTTTCATTAATTTAATAGGTTTATTGTTTTTAACTGGCTTTAAAATTCAGTTTGTTCTAGTATTACCAAAGCCTTCTTGGGCTAATGATTTATTATCTGATTTGAGTTGGTTGACTAAAATCCATGTAATATATGGTATAATTTTTAAAAATTGTAATTTTAAGCACTTTAGAGACAGAGTTTTGGAGGAAAAGAGAGAACAGCTTTATTTTTTACCAGGCAAAGAGGGAATACAGCAGGCTATCACCTCAAGAACTGTGCCCCCTTCCCTGGGGAATCAGGAGAGGTCTTACAGGTGGAGCTCAAAGTCTGGGGTAGGTGATATGGATCAAAGTAGTGAAGGTTTTGCATTTTTCTTCCTCTTGAATTATTTCAAAACAGTCACAGCTGGCATCAGACAGCCCGGTAATTGGGCCTGGCAGCCTGGTATTTGGGTCCATTCATCTCTGGGTTATCGGCCAGCGACCTTCTTTCTGAAATGCAGAGCACTACAAGGGGTGATTTGCTACAAGGGAGTACAGGGAGTGTAAACACCAGGTGCAGGATGTAATTCACATGGGATCAGAGAATGTTAGGGGCAGGATGTAATTGACACAGAGTTAGGGAGTGGTAGGTGCATGATGTAATTCACATAGTGTCAGAGAGTGTTAGAGATTAGCTTTGTGAAGGACAAATCTAGTTACAGACACTACAGCTTAGTAACAGTTAAAATAAATCTAGGATTGATTAACTCTTTCAGGCCAGTTTATGTAGTTTCCATAGCCTTCCCATGGTTCCTTTATTTTCCTTGTTTGTCAGAAAAGAAAAAAACCCAAAAAACTTATTTCTGTTTTTGCTGCAACATGACAAGGACAGAGGGGCTTGTACACTGTTTCAGTAGCAACAATATATTACAGGTAAAAATTGTCAATGTAGTATGATTACAAAATGGTTGATTGAAGTACTTATTCAATGAATTAATCCAATAGCTTTTCATTCTTTAAAACTGCGTTAAACTGCCTTAATGACTTGTTTTTTTCACTAGTGCGTGATCTTTCAGAATACTTTGAAGTTTTCAATGAGTTTCTTCATGCAAGTTTTTAATTTAACTAAATATATTGAAGAGTAAATTTGTTTCTAGTACCACTGTGTACACAATAAATTGTCTTATGTTAATTTATACCTATAATTAAGTTTTTAAATTAATTATGATCACTGTATCTCCAAACTAAGTTACTCTGTCAAACATGATCCTAGTCGATTTGGGGCTCCAACTTCTGTGTCCAGAGCATTCTTCTTAGACATTTTTAGGAACAGTTAATGCTTTCTGAATGTGCTATCATCATTTGTCTCTTCTGTAATTCTGAGCTGATCTTGTGGAAGAATGCTGTCCATCTTTGGAACATGACTGTCATTGGAGCTTAGGAAAAGAACATATACCCTGCACTGGGAGTTAGTGGGGAGAAGGCCTTGAGAGAATATTCTCCAGAGTCAGTGATATATGTTGCCTCTCATTATACATTAAAGGGCTTTGTTGAGGGTTAGGAGGATTCATAGATTGTTGAACACTAAAAGTGCTAATCTAATGGATTAGGATTAAATTGGAAGAAGTCCTAAATTGAGGCAAGATAATTTCATCAGAGGATTTAGATGGGAATGTCAATATCATGCTCAGCAAATCTGCAAGAGATAGAACTTGCAGAGAAATGTTTGGGACAGACGTGTAGATAAAATTTGAATAATGGGCTGCATTTGACTGATTCTTTTCATTAAAATTTTTTACAGCTAATTTCAAAATGTCAATGATGTTACTTGTGAGCATTCAGCAACACATGTGAGATTGTTCTGGAGGTCTCTGTTAACTGCAAGTTAAAGAGGGGTCAATGGTAGGACTACCTATCTTATCTGGTATTTACATACCTTTTCACCCAGAGCCAATAGAATGATAATTATTTTCCCTCTACTGTGATAAAATAACACTTTTTAAAAACAACTTTATTGGAGTAAAATTGCTTTACAATGTTGTGTTAGCTTCTGCTGTATAACAAAGTAAATCAGCTATATGTATACATATATCCTCATATCCCCTCCCTCTTGCATCTCCCTCCCACTCTCCCTATCCCGCCCATCTAGGTGGTCACAAAGCACCGAGATGATATCCCTGTTCTATGCAGCTGCTTCCCACTAGCTATGTATTTTTATGTATTTCACTTTTGGTAGTGTATATATGTCAATGGTACTCTCTTACTTCATCCCAGCTTACAATTCCCCCTCCCTGTGTCCTCAAGTCTATTCTCTATGTCTGCGTCTTTATTCTTGTCCTGCCCCTAGGTTCATCAGAACCATTTTTTTTTTTTTAAGATTCCATATATATGAGTTAGCATACGGTACTTCTTTTTCTCTTTTTGACTTACTTCACTCTGTATGACAGAATCTAGGTCCATCCATCTAACTACAAATAACTCAATATCATTTCTATTATAGCTGAGTAATATTGCATTGTATATACGTGCAACATCTTCTTTGTCCATTCATCTGTTGATGGACCCCTAGGTTGCTTCCATGTCCTAGCAATTATAAATAGTGCTGCAATGAACATTATGGTACATAAATCTTTTTGAATTATGGTTTTCTCAGGGTATATGCCCAGTAGTGGGATTGCCGGGTCATATGGTAGATCTATTTTTAGTTTCTTAAGGAACTACCATACTGTTCTCCATAGTGGCTGTATCAATTTACATTCCCACCAACAGTGCAAGAGGGTTCCTTTTCCTTCACACTCTCTCCAGCATTTACTGTTTGTAGATTTTTGATGATGGCCATTCTGACTTGTGTGAAGTGATAACTCATTGTAGTTTTGACTTGCATTTCTCTAATGATTAGTGATGTTAAGCATCCTTTCATGTGTTTGTTGGCAATCTGTATATGTTCTTGGGAGAAATGTCTGTTTAGGTCTTCTGCCCATTTTTGGATTGGGTTGTTTCTTTTTTTGATATTGAGCTGGGTGAGCTGCTTGTATATTTTGGAGATTACTCCTTTGTCATTTGCTTCATTTGCAAATATTTTCTCCCAATCTGAGGGTTGTCTTTTTATCTTGTTTATGGATTCCTTTGCTGTGCAAAAGCTCTTAAGTTTCATTAGGTCCCATTTGTTTATTTTTGTTTTTATTTCCATTTCTCTAGGAGGTGGGTCAGAAAGGATCTTGCTGTGATTTATGTCATAGAGTGTTCTGCCTATCTTTTCCTCTAAGAGTTTTACAGTGTCTGGCTTTACATTTAGGTCTTTAATCATCTTGAGTTTATTTTTGTGTATGGTGTTAAGGAGTGTTCTAATTACATTATTTACATATAGCTGTCCAGTTTTCCCAGCACCACTTACTGAAAAGGTTGTCTTTTCTCCAATTTATATTCTTTTCTTTGTTTTAACATCTTTATTGGAGCATAATTGCTTTATAATGGTGTGTTAGTTTCTGCTTTATAACGAAGTGAATCAGTTATACATACACATAAGTTTCCATATCTCTTCACTCTTGCATGTCCCTCCCTCCCACCCTCCCTATCCCACCCCTCTAGGTGCTCACAAAGCACCTAGAGCTGATCTCCCTGTGCTATG
>NW_020175020.1:28219-79928 GCF_003031525.2 Neophocaena asiaeorientalis asiaeorientalis
AAAAATAAACAAATGGGACCTAATGAAACATAAAAGCTTTTGCACAGCAAAGGAATCCATAAACAAGAGGAAAAGACAACCCTCAGAATGGGAGAAAATATTTGCAAATGAAGCAACTGACAAAGGATTAATCTCCAAAATTTACAAGAAGCTCATGCAGCTCAATATCAAAAAAGCAAACAACCCAATCCAAAAATGGGCAGAAGACCTAAATACCATTTCTGCAAAGAAGATATACAGATTGCCAACAAACACATGAAAGAATGCTCAGCATCCCTAATCATTAGAGAAATGCAAATCAAAACTACAATGAGGTATCACCTCACACTGGTCAGAATGGCCATCACAAAAATTCTACAAAGAACAAATGCTGGAGAGGGTGTGGAGAAAAGGGAACCCTCTTGCACTGTTGGTGGGAATGTAAATTGATACAGCCACTATGGAGAACAGTGTGGAGGTTCCTTAAAACACTAAAAACAGAACTACCATATGACCCAGCAATCCCACTACAGGGCACATACCCTGAGAAAACCATAATTCAAAGAGTCATGTACCGCAATGTTCATTGCAGCTCTATTTACAATAGTCAGGACCTGGAAGCAACTTAAGTGTCCACTGACAGATGAATGGATAAAGAAGACGTGGCACATATATACAATGGAATATTACTCAGCCATAAAAAGTAATGAAATTGAGTTATTTGTAGTGAGGTGAATGGACCTAGAGTCTGTCATACAGAGTGAAGTAAGTCAGAAAGAGAAAAACAAATACCATATGCTAACACATATATATGGAATCTAAAAAAAAAAAATGCTTCTGAAGAACTTAGGGGCAGGACAAGAATAAAGACGCAGACATTCAGAATGGACTTGAGGACATGGGGAAGGGGAAGGGTAAGCTGGGACGAAGTGAGAGAGTGGCATGGACTTACATATACTACATATACATATACTACCAAATGTAAAATAGATAGCTAGTGGCTGCAGAACCAGCTGCAGAACACAGGGAGATCAGCTTGGTGCTTTGTGACCACCTAGAGGGGCGGGATAGGGAAGGTGGGAGGGAGATGTAAGAGGGAGGAGATATGGGGATATATGTATATGTATAGCTGATTCAATTTGTTATAAAGCAGAAAGTAACACACAAGTGTAAAGCAATTATACTCCAATAAAGATGTTAAAAAAAATAAAACACAATAAACTACTCCAATAGTATTCTGACTGAAACCAAAAAGACAGTTTTCCTCTCAAACACCATATATCATTCTTCACGCATAAAAGTTACTTTTCCAGTCAAAATTCCCTTTGACTTTTTTCTTTTTAAAAAAATTTATTCCTCTTATGTCAATTGAATATGCTTCTGCTGAAGTTTAGACAGATTTAACAGTACCAGTTTTTCATAATAGTCAAATTTACCTTTATTTTTGCTATTGAAAGACCATGCTTTCCCGAACTTGAACCACTTGAAAATTGTTAGACTTATATTTGACCTTTTTCAAGGACACTGATTAAATCTCATAAATCTGTAGGATGCTTGATTTGATACTTTCCTCTTCCTTTCCTATCATTCCATTTTTCAATATCAAATTTGTAATAAGTAGCCTTTCTATTTAATTCTAGAGCTCACTGTTGCTCATTCTTTTAGCAATAGTATAATTATGGGGAATGGTAAAAGGTTTTGCACTTCCGTTCCAAATCTAATGAAGCTAATACTTTTTTGAAATATGTGTTGAGAAGGATTCTGAGTTTGCATTTGGGCTTAGCAGGAAAAATTGCGATCAATTAATGAAGTTTATGATGGCTGGGTAACTGGGGAAATGGTAGCAAATGCCTCCCAAAGATGTCCACATCTTAATCCCAGAACCTGTAAACATGTTACCTTACATTTTAAAGGAGACTTTGCAAATATAATTAAGGATCTTGAGATGATGGGAATATGCTAGATATCCAAGTGGACCCAGTGTAATCACAAGGGTCCAAATAAGGGAGAGATAGGGGACTAAGAGTTAACAAAAGTGAATTTAGATGTGGAATGAGGATGTGAGGATTGAATCAGAGGTCGGAGTGATACGCTTTAAAGACAGAAGAAGGAGACAAGCCAAGGAAAGCAAGCAGCCTCTGGAACATGGGAAAGACAGGAAAATATTTCTCCCCTGAAGTCTCCAAAAGGAATGCAGCCCTGCTGACACATTGATTTAAGATTTCTGGTATCAAGAACCTTATGAGAATAAATTTGTACTGTTTTAAGCCACTAAGTTTGTGGTAATGTGTTACACCAGTGATAAGAAACTAATATAATAATATATAATTGAAACAAGTTTTATCAAATTATACTAAGTGTGTGTGTGTGTACTTTTATTTAACTTATCAAACTTTATCAAATCTGGCATGCTCTTTGATATTATTATTCTATTGTACTTCATTCTATTTCATTTTTAAAGTGTTGATTGAAACCCAATAAGTTGATATCATTTATTGCAGTTTGATAAAACATAGGACTAAATTTATTTTCTTAAATTTATTTTTTTGTTATAAGTCTTACTGAATTTAAGATTTGTTATGTGTTTAATCTCAGATCCATAAGTCCTACTATTTTCTAAAAATGGCACATTTTTTTCAATTTTTAATTCTTAATATTCAGTATTTATGCCAATAAAAGTGGACTTTCAAAGTTGCATATCTCATTTTGCAAACACATCTTCCATAAATGTAACTTTTCTGGACTGAGTCATAAGGTCCAAATGATGTATTTACTTACTAAAAATATTTTAAAGTATTAATTTGCACAGAAGCCATGTTATACAATGACTAAACAGGTGTGGAATAAAATGGTCATGAACCTTATAATCATAGAACATATGTTTTAGTGAGAATTAAAAACTGCTTCCTTTATAGATATTTTAAATTTTTAGCTTATATTTGCATTTTACCTCTATTACAACTTAGATTTATATCATCTCTCCATCAGCTAAAGTTTTATTGGTGTTCATCTTATTTTTGTGTTTGTCATTTATGTTTATTTTTTATTTTATTGGTATAAAGTTTTTGTCAAACAGACACCACAGTGAGGTCAATGGGCAGAAAAAAAACAAACAGAAAACCAACAAAAAAACCAATGCTGAAAAGAAAATGTAGCTTTCATTAATTTAATAGGTTTATTGTTTTTAACTGGCTTTAAAATTCAGTTTGTTCTAGTATTACCAAAGCCTTCTTGGGCTAATGATTTATTATCTGATTTGAGTTGGTTGACTAAAATCCATGTAATATATGGTATAATTTTTAAAAATTGTAATTTTAAGCACTTTAGAGACAGAGTTTTGGAGGAAAAGAGAGAACAGCTTTATTTTTTACCAGGCAAAGAGGGAATACAGCAGGCTATCACCTCAAGAACTGTGCCCCCTTCCCTGGGGAATCAGGAGAGGTCTTACAGGTGGAGCTCAAAGTCTGGGGTAGGTGATATGGATCAAAGTAGTGAAGGTTTTGCATTTTTCTTCCTCTTGAATTATTTCAAAACAGTCACAGCTGGCATCAGACAGCCCGGTAATTGGGCCTGGCAGCCTGGTATTTGGGTCCATTCATCTCTGGGTTATCGGCCAGCGACCTTCTTTCTGAAATGCAGAGCACTACAAGGGGTGATTTGCTACAAGGGAGTACAGGGAGTGTAAACACCAGGTGCAGGATGTAATTCACATGGGATCAGAGAATGTTAGGGGCAGGATGTAATTGACACAGAGTTAGGGAGTGGTAGGTGCATGATGTAATTCACATAGTGTCAGAGAGTGTTAGAGATTAGCTTTGTGAAGGACAAATCTAGTTACAGACACTACAGCTTAGTAACAGTTAAAATAAATCTAGGATTGATTAACTCTTTCAGGCCAGTTTATGTAGTTTCCATAGCCTTCCCATGGTTCCTTTATTTTCCTTGTTTGTCAGAAAAGAAAAAAACCCAAAAAACTTATTTCTGTTTTTGCTGCAACATGACAAGGACAGAGGGGCTTGTACACTGTTTCAGTAGCAACAATATATTACAGGTAAAAATTGTCAATGTAGTATGATTACAAAATGGTTGATTGAAGTACTTATTCAATGAATTAATCCAATAGCTTTTCATTCTTTAAAACTGCGTTAAACTGCCTTAATGACTTGTTTTTTTCACTAGTGCGTGATCTTTCAGAATACTTTGAAGTTTTCAATGAGTTTCTTCATGCAAGTTTTTAATTTAACTAAATATATTGAAGAGTAAATTTGTTTCTAGTACCACTGTGTACACAATAAATTGTCTTATGTTAATTTATACCTATAATTAAGTTTTTAAATTAATTATGATCACTGTATCTCCAAACTAAGTTACTCTGTCAAACATGATCCTAGTCGATTTGGGGCTCCAACTTCTGTGTCCAGAGCATTCTTCTTAGACATTTTTAGGAACAGTTAATGCTTTCTGAATGTGCTATCATCATTTGTCTCTTCTGTAATTCTGAGCTGATCTTGTGGAAGAATGCTGTCCATCTTTGGAACATGACTGTCATTGGAGCTTAGGAAAAGAACATATACCCTGCACTGGGAGTTAGTGGGGAGAAGGCCTTGAGAGAATATTCTCCAGAGTCAGTGATATATGTTGCCTCTCATTATACATTAAAGGGCTTTGTTGAGGGTTAGGAGGATTCATAGATTGTTGAACACTAAAAGTGCTAATCTAATGGATTAGGATTAAATTGGAAGAAGTCCTAAATTGAGGCAAGATAATTTCATCAGAGGATTTAGATGGGAATGTCAATATCATGCTCAGCAAATCTGCAAGAGATAGAACTTGCAGAGAAATGTTTGGGACAGACGTGTAGATAAAATTTGAATAATGGGCTGCATTTGACTGATTCTTTTCATTAAAATTTTTTACAGCTAATTTCAAAATGTCAATGATGTTACTTGTGAGCATTCAGCAACACATGTGAGATTGTTCTGGAGGTCTCTGTTAACTGCAAGTTAAAGAGGGGTCAATGGTAGGACTACCTATCTTATCTGGTATTTACATACCTTTTCACCCAGAGCCAATAGAATGATAATTATTTTCCCTCTACTGTGATAAAATAACACTTTTTAAAAACAACTTTATTGGAGTAAAATTGCTTTACAATGTTGTGTTAGCTTCTGCTGTATAACAAAGTAAATCAGCTATATGTATACATATATCCTCATATCCCCTCCCTCTTGCATCTCCCTCCCACTCTCCCTATCCCGCCCATCTAGGTGGTCACAAAGCACCGAGATGATATCCCTGTTCTATGCAGCTGCTTCCCACTAGCTATGTATTTTTATGTATTTCACTTTTGGTAGTGTATATATGTCAATGGTACTCTCTTACTTCATCCCAGCTTACAATTCCCCCTCCCTGTGTCCTCAAGTCTATTCTCTATGTCTGCGTCTTTATTCTTGTCCTGCCCCTAGGTTCATCAGAACCATTTTTTTTTTTTTAAGATTCCATATATCTGGGTTAGCATACGGTACTTCTTTTTCTCTTTTTGACTTACTTCACTCTGTATGACAGAATCTAGGTCCATCCATCTAACTACAAATAACTCAATATCATTTCTATTATAGCTGAGTAATATTGCATTGTATATACGTGCAACATCTTCTTTGTCCATTCATCTGTTGATGGACCCCTAGGTTGCTTCCATGTCCTAGCAATTATAAATAGTGCTGCAATGAACATTATGGTACATAAATCTTTTTGAATTATGGTTTTCTCAGGGTATATGCCCAGTAGTGGGATTGCCGGGTCATATGGTAGATCTATTTTTAGTTTCTTAAGGAACTACCATACTGTTCTCCATAGTGGCTGTATCAATTTACATTCCCACCAACAGTGCAAGAGGGTTCCTTTTCCTTCACACTCTCTCCAGCATTTACTGTTTGTAGATTTTTGATGATGGCCATTCAGACTGGTGTGAAGTGATAACTCATTGTAGTTTTGACTTGCATTTCTCTAATGATTAGTGATGTTAAGCATCCTTTCATGTGTTTGTTGGCAATCTGTATATGTTCTTGGGAGAAATGTCTGTTTAGGTCTTCTGCCCATTTTTGGATTGGGTTGTTTCTTTTTTTGATATTGAGCTGGGTGAGCTGCTTGTATATTTTGGAGATTACTCCTTTGTCATTTGCTTCATTTGCAAATATTTTCTCCCAATCTGAGGGTTGTCTTTTTATCTTGTTTATGGATTCCTTTGCTGTGCAAAAGCTCTTAAGTTTCATTAGGTCCCATTTGTTTATTTTTGTTTTTATTTCCATTTCTCTAGGAGGTGGGTCAGAAAGGATCTTGCTGTGATTTATGTCATAGAGTGTTCTGCCTATCTTTTCCTCTAAGAGTTTTACAGTGTCTGGCTTTACATTTAGGTCTTTAATCATCTTGAGTTTATTTTTGTGTATGGTGTTAAGGAGTGTTCTAATTACATTATTTACATATAGCTGTCCAGTTTTCCCAGCACCACTTACTGAAAAGGTTGTCTTTTCTCCAATTTATATTCTTTTCTTTGTTTTAACATCTTTATTGGAGCATAATTGCTTTATAATGGTGTGTTAGTTTCTGCTTTATAACGAAGTGAATCAGTTATACATACACATAAGTTTCCATATCTCTTCACTCTTGCATGTCCCTCCCTCCCACCCTCCCTATCCCACCCCTCTAGGTGCTCACAAAGCACCTAGAGCTGATCTCCCTGTGCTATGAGGCTGCTTCTCACTAGCTATCTATTTTACATTTGGTAGTATATATATGTCCATGCCACTCACTCACTTTTTCACAGCTTACCCTTCCCCCTCCCCATAACCATAAGTCTAGTCTCTAGTAGGTCTGTGTCTTTATTCCCGTCTTGCCAATAGGTTCTTCATGACATTTCTTTCTTTTTTTTTAGATTCCATATATATTTGTTAACATACAGTATTTGTTTTTCTCTTTCTGACTTACTTCATTCTGTATGACAAATGCTAGGTCCATGCACCTCACTAAAAATAACTCAATTTAATATCTTTTTATGGCTGAGAAATATTCCATTGTATATATGTGCCACATCTTCTTTATCCATTCATCTGTTGATGAACACTTACATTGCTTCCATGTCCTGGCTATTGTAAATAGAGCTGCAATGGAACATTTTGGTAAATGACTCTTTTTGAGTTATGGTTTTCTCAGGGTATATGCCCAGTAGTGGGATTGCTTGGTCATATAGTAGTTCTATTCTTAGATTTTTAAGGAACCTCCATACTGTTCTCCATAGTGGCTGAACCAATTCACATTCCCACCAACAGTACAAGAGGGTTCCCTTTTCTCCACACCCTCTCCAGCATTTATTGTTTAAAAAGCTTTTATGTTTCAATTGGTCCCATTTGTATATTTTTGTTTTTAATTAATTCCTTTTCTCTAGGAGGTGGGTCCAAAAGGATCTTGATGTGATTTATGTCATAGAGTGTTCTGCCTGTGTTTTCCTCTAAGAGTTTTATAGTGTTGGCCTTATATTTAGGTCTTTAATCCATTTTGAGTTTATTTTTATGTATGGTGTTAGGGAGTGTTCTAATTTCATTCTTTTACATGTAGCTGTCCAGTTTTCCCAGCACCACTTATTGAAGAGGCTGTCTTTTCTCCACTGTGTATTCCTGCTTCCTTTATCAAAGATAAGGTGACCATATGTGCATGGGTTTATCTCTGGGAATTCTATCCTGTTCCATTGATCTATATTTCTGTTTTTGTGGCAGTACCATACTGTTTTGATTAGTGTAGCTTTGTAGTATAGTCTGAGGTCAGGGAGCCTGATTCCTCCAGCTCCATTTTTCATTCTCAAGATTGACTTGGCTATATGGGGTCTTTTGTCTTTCCATAGACATTGTGAAATTTTTTGTTATAATTATGTGAAAATTGCCAGTGGTACTTTGATAAGGATTGCCTTAAATCTGTAGATTGCTTTGGGCAGTATAGTCATTTTCACAATGTTGATTCTTCCAATCCAAGAACATGGTATATCTCTCCATCTATTTGTATCATCTTTAATTTCTTTCATCTGTGTCTTTTGTCTCCTTAGCTAGGGTTATTCCTAAGCATATTTTTCTTTTGGTTGCAATGGTAAATGGGAGTGTTTTCTTAATTTCACTTTCAGATTTTTCATCAATAGTGAATAAGAATGCAAGAGATTTCTGTTCATTAATTGTGTATTGTGCTACTTTACCAACTTCATTGATTAGCTCTAGTAGTTTTCTCATAGCATCTTTAGGATTCTCTATGTATAGTACCATGTCATCTGCAAACAGTGACAGCTTTACTTCTTCTTTCCCAATTTGGATTCCTTTTATTTCTTTTTCTTCTCTGATTGCTGTGGCTAAAACTTACATATCTATGTTAAATAATAGTTGTGAGAGTGGGCACCCTTGTCTTGTTCTTGATCTTAGAGGAAATGATTTCAGTTTTTCACCATTGAGGTCGACGTTGGCTGTGGGTTCATCATATATGGCGTTTATTATGTTGAGGAAAGTTCCTTCTATGCCTACTTTCTGCAGGGTTTTTATCATAAACAGGTGTTGAATTTTGTTGAACGTTTTCTCTGCATTGATTGAGATGATCATATGGTTTTTCTCCTTCAATTTGTTAATATGTTGCATCATGTTGATTGATTTGCATACATTGAAGAATCCTTGCATTCCAGGATAAACCCCACTTGATCATGGTGTATGATCATTTTAATGTGCTGTTGGATTCTGTTTGCTAGGATTTTGTTGAGGATTTTTGCATCTATGTTCATCAGTGATATTGACCTATAGTTTTCTTTCTTTGTGACATCTTTGTCTGGTTTGGGGATCACGCTGATGGTGGCTTTGTAGAATGAGTTTGGGAGTGTTCCTCCCTCTGCTATATTTTGGAAGAATTTGAGAAAGATAGGTGTTAGCTCTTCTCTAAATGTTTGGTAGAGTTCGCCTGTGAAGCCATCTTGTGTTGAGCTTTTGTTTGTTGGAAGATTTTTAATCACAGTTCCAATTTCAGTCCTTGTGATTGGTCTGTTCATATTTTCTATTTCTTCCTGGTTCAGTCTCAGCAGGTTGTGCATTTCTAAGGATTTGTCCATTTCTTCCAGGTTGTCCATTTTATTGGCATATAGTTGCTTGTAGTAATCTGTCATGATCCTTTGTATTTCTGCAGTGTCAGTTGTCACTTCTTTTTCATTTCTAATTCTATTGATTTGAGTCGTTTCCCTTTTTTTCTTGATGAGCCTGGCTAATGTTTTATCAATTTTGTTTATCTTCTCAGTGAACCAGCTTTTAGTTTTATTGATTCTGCTATCATTTCCTTCATTTCTTTTTCATTTATTTCTGATCTGATCTTTATGATTTCTTTCCTTCTGCTAACTTTGGGTTTTTTTTGTTCTTCTTTCTCTAATTGCTTTAGGTGCAAGGTTAGGATTTTTATTTGAGATGTTTCCTGTCCCTTAAGATAGGATTGTATTGCTATAAACTTCCCTCTTAGAACTGCTTTTGCTGCATCTCATAGGTTTTGGGTTGTTGCGTCTCCTTTGTCATTTGTTTCTAGGTATATTTTAATTTCCTCTTTGATTTCTTCAATGATCTCTTGGTTATTTAGTAGTGTGCTGTTTAGCCTCCATATGTTTGTATTTTTTACAGATTTTTTCCTGTAATTGATATCTTGTCTCATAGCACTGTGGTTGGAAAACATACTTGATACAATTTCAATTTTCTTAAATTTACCAAGGCTCAATTTGTGACCCAATATATGATGTATCCTGGAAAATGTTCCATGAGCACTTGAGAATAATGTGTATTTTGTTGTTTTTGGATGGAATGTCCTATAAATATCCATTAAGTCCACCTTGTTTAATGTATCATTTAAAGCTTGTGTTTCCTTATTTATTTTCATTTTGGATGATCTGCCCATTGGTGAAAGTGGGGTGTTAGAGTCCCCTACTATGATTGTGTTACTGTCGCTTTCCTCTTTTATGGCTGTTAGTATTTGCCTTATGTATTGAGGTGCTCCTATGTTGGGTGCATAAGTATTTACAATTGTTATATCTTATTCTTGGATCGATCCCTTGATCATTATGTAGTGTCCCTCTTTGTCTCTTGTAATAGTCCTTATTTTAAAGTCTATCTTGTCTGATATGAGAATTGCTACTCTAGCTTTCTTCTGATTTCCATTTGCATGGCATATCTTTTTCCATCCCCTCACTTTCAGTCTGTATGTGTCTCTAGGTGTAAAGTGGGTCTCTTGTAGACAGCATATATATGGGTCTTGTTTTTTCCATTCAGCCAGTCTGCGTCTTTTGGTGGGAGCATTTAATCCATTTACATTTAAGGTAATTATTGATATGTATGTTCCTATTCCCATTTTCTTAATTGTTTTGGGTTTGTTATTGTAGGTCTTTTCCTTCTCTTGTGTTCACTGCCTAGAGAATTTCCTTTAGCATTTGTTGTAAAGCTGGTTTGGTGGTGCTGAACTCTCTCAGGTTTTGCTTTTCGGTAAAGCTTTTAATTTCTCCATCAAATCTGAATACGATCCTTCCTGGTTAGAGTAATCTTGGTTGCAGGTTTTTCTCCTTCATCACTTTAAATATGTCCTGCCACTGCCTTCTGGCTTGCAGAGTTTCTGGTTAAAGATCAGCTGTTAACCTTATGGGAATTCCCTTGTGTGTTATTTGTTATTTTTCCCTTGCTGCTTTTAATAAGTTTTCTTTGTATTTAATTTTGATAATTTGATTAATATGTGTCTTGGCATGTTTCTCCTTGTATTTATCCTGTATGGGACTCTCTGTGCTTCCTGGACTTGATTAACTATTTCCTTTCCCATATTAGGGGAGTTTTCAACTATAATCTCTTCAAATATTTTCTCAGTCCCTTTCTTTTTCTCTTCTTCTTCTGGGACCCTTATAATTCAAATGTTGGTGCGTTTAATATTTTCCCAGAGGTCTTTGAGACTCTCCTCATTTCTTTTCATTCTTTTCTCTTTATTCTGCTCTTCAGTAGTTATTTCCACTATTTTATCTTCCAGGTCACTTATCTGTTCTTCTGCCTCAGTCATTCTGCTATTGATCCCTTCTAGAGAATTTTTAAGTTCATTTATTGTGTTTTTCATCATTGTTTGTTTGCTCTTTAGTTCTTCTAAGTCCTTGTTAAAAGTTTCTTGTATTTTCTCTATTTTGTTTCCAAGATTTTGGATCATCTTTACTATAATTATTCTGAATTATTTTTCAGGTAGACTGCCTATTTCCTCTTCATTTATTAGTTCTGGTGGGTTTTTGCCTTGCTCCTTCATCTGTTGTGTTTTTTTCTGTCTTCTCATTTTGCTTAACTTACTGTGTTTGTGGTCTCCTTTTTGCAGGCTGCAAGTTAGTATTTCCCGTTGTTTTTGGTGTCTGTTCCCAGTGGCTAAGCTTGGTTTAGTGGGTTTGTAGGCTTCCTGGTGGAGGTGACTAGTGCCTGTGTTCTGGTGGATGAGGCTGGATCTTGTCTTTCTGGTGGGCAGGTCCACGTATAGTGATGTATTTTGGGGTTTCTGTAGCCTTATTATGATTTTAGGCAGCCTCTCCTAATGAATGTGGCTGTGTTCCTGTCTTGCTAATTGTTTGGCATAGGGTGTCCAGAATTTTCCCAGAGGTCTTTGAGACTCTCCTCATTTCTTTTCATTCTTTTCTCTTTATTCTGCTCTTCAGTAGTTATTTCCACTATTTTATCTTCCAGGTCACTTATCTGTTCTTCTGCCTCAGTCATTCTGCTATTGATCCCTTCTAGAGAATTTTTAAGTTCATTTATTGTGTTTTTCATCATTGTTTGTTTGCTCTTTAGTTCTTCTAAGTCCTTGTTAAAAGTTTCTTGTATTTTCTCTATTTTGTTTCCAAGATTTTGGATCATCTTTACTATAATTATTCTGAATTATTTTTCAGGTAGACTGCCTATTTCCTCTTCATTTATTAGTTCTGGTGGGTTTTTGCCTTGCTCCTTCATCTGTTGTGTTTTTTTCTGTCTTCTCATTTTGCTTAACTTACTGTGTTTGTGGTCTCCTTTTTGCAGGCTGCAAGTTAGTATTTCCCGTTGTTTTTGGTGTCTGTTCCCAGTGGCTAAGCTTGGTTTAGTGGGTTTGTAGGCTTCCTGGTGGAGGTGACTAGTGCCTGTGTTCTGGTGGATGAGGCTGGATCTTGTCTTTCTGGTGGGCAGGTCCACGTATAGTGATGTATTTTGGGGTTTCTGTAGCCTTATTATGATTTTAGGCAGCCTCTCCTAATGAATGTGGCTGTGTTCCTGTCTTGCTAATTGTTTGGCATAGGGTGTCCAGCACTGTAACTTGCTGTTCGTTGAGTAAAACTGGGTCTTGGCATTGAGATGGAGATCCCTGGGTGATTTTTGCCATTTGATATTATGTGGATCTGGGAGGTCTCTTGTGGACCAGTGTCCTGAAGTTGGCTCTCTCACTTCAGAGGCACAGCACTGAGACCTGGCTGGAACACTAAGAGATTTTCATCCACACAGAGTTCAAGATGTGTTTTCCAGTGTTGCTGAAGCTTTGCTCTGTGCAGATATTCAAGGATCCAGGTTCATGATAACACTTCTATTTTAAACATAGGACCTCTATGGTCCCTCTGCCTACCTCTCAAGCTATTGATAATCTCCATTAAAAATCACTGTTGTGACCAGAGAAGAAGTTCTCTTAGTGGCTCCCTCTCAGGGGCAGGGTGGGGAGCTGGCTTTCATCAGAGACACCTTCCCAGGGAGTGTGGAGGATGAGGAACCTGGAGGCAGGGAGAGCAGGGAGAGCAAGTAGAGCAGTAAGCCTGGTCGCCAGGAGGTCTGAGCTCTAGTCCTGCAATATCACAGTGTCAGCTGGACTGCTTATCACATGCAAAACTGCCCCAAGCCTCTCCATTGTATATTCTATCCTCTTTTATCAAAGACAAGGTGACCATATGTCCATGGATTTATCTCTGGGCTTTCTATCCTATTCCATTGATCTATATTTCTGTTTTTGTGCCAGTACCATACTGTCTTGATTACTGTAGGTTTGTAGGGTAGCCTGAAGACAGGGAGCCTGATTCCTCCAGCTCCATTTTTCTTTCTCAAGATTGTTTTGACTATTTGGGTCTTTTGTGTTTTCATACAAATTGTGTAATTTTTTGTTCTAGTTCTTTGAAGAATACCATTGGTAGTTTGATTGGGATTGCGTTGAATCTGTAGATTGCTTTGGGTAGTAGAGTCATTTTCACAATGTTGATTCTTCCAATACAAGAACATGGCATATCTTTCCAACTGTTTGTATCATCTTTCATCACTGTCTTATAATTTTCTGCATACAGGTCTTTTGTCTCCTTAGGTAGGGTTATTCCTAAGCATTTTATTCTTTTGGTTGCAGTGGTAAATGGGAGTGTTTCCTTAATTTCTCTTTCAGATTTTTCATCATTAGTATATAAGAAGGCCAGAGATTTCTGTGAATTAATTTTGTATCCTGCTACTTTACCAGATTCATTGATTAGCTCTAGTAGTTTTCTGGTAGCATCTTTATGATTCTCTATGAATAGTATCATGTCATCTGCAAACAGTGACAGCTTTACTTCTTCTTTTCCAATTTGGATTCCTTTTGTTTATTTTTCTTCTCTGATTGTTGGGGTAACACTTCCAAAACTATTTTGAATAATATGGTGAGAGTGGGAAACCTTGTCTTGTTCCTGATCTTAGTGGAAATGGTTTCAGTTTTTCACCATTGAGAACAATGTTGGCTGTGGGTTTGTCATACATGGCCTTTATTTTGTTGAGGTAGGTTCTCTCTATGCCTACTTTCTGGAGAGTTTTTATCATAAATGGGTGTGGAATTGTGTCAAAATCTTTTAATACATCTATTGAGATTATCATATGGTTTTTATCCCTCAATTTGTTAATATGGTGTATAACACTGTTTGATTTGTGTATATTGAAGAATCATTGCATTCCTGGGATAAACCCCACTTGATCATGGTGTATGATCCTTTAATGTGCTGTTGGATTCTGTTTGCTAGTATCTTGTTGGGGATTTTTGCATCTGTGTTCACCAGTGATATTGGCCTGTAGTTTTCTTTTTTTGTGACATCCTTCTCTGGTTTTGGTATCAGGGTGGTGGTGGTCTTGTAGAATGAGTTTGGGAGTGTTCCTCCCTCTGCTATATTTTGGAAGAGTTTGGGAAAAATAGGTGTTAGCTCTTCTCTAAATGTTTGATGGAATTCGCCTGTGAAGCCATCTGGTCCTGGGCTTGTGTTTGTTGGAAGATTTTTAATCACAGTTTCAATTTCAGTGCTTGTGATTGGTCTGTTTATATTTTCTACTTTTTCCTGGTTCAGTCTCTGAAGGTTGTGCTTTTCTGAGAATTTGTCCATATATTCCAGGTTGTCCAATTTATTGGCATATAGTTGCTTGTAGTAATCTGTCATGATCCTTTGTACTTCTGCAGTGTCAGTTGTTACTTCTCCTTTTCTATTTCTAATTCTGTTGATTTTTGTCTTCTACCTTTTTTTCCTGATGAGTTTGGCTAATGGTTTATCAACTTTATCTTCTCGAAAAACATGTTTTAGTTTTATTGATCTTCACTATTGTTTCCTTCATTTCTTTTTCATTTATTTCTGATCTTATCTTTATGATTTCTTTCCTTGTTTTAAATTTTGCATTTTCTTGTTCTTTCTCTAATTGTGTTAGGTGTAAGGTTACGTTGTTTATTTGAGAGATTTCTTGTTTCTTGAGCTGGGATTGTATTGCTATAAACTTCCCTCTTAGAACTGCTTTTACTGCATCCTATAGGCTTTGGGTCGTCATGTTTTCATTGTCATTTGTTTCTAGGTATTTTTTAATTTCCTCTTTGATTTCTTCAATGATCTCTTGGTTATTTAGTAGTGTGCTGTTTAGCCTCCATATGTTTGTATTTTTTACAGATTTTTTCCTGTAATTGATATCTTGTCCCATAGCACTGTGGTTGGAAAACATACTTGATACAATTTCAATTTTCTTAAATTTACCAAGGCTTGATTTGTGACCCAAGATATGATCTATCCTGGAGAATGTTCCATGAGCACTTGAGAATGAAGTGTATTCTGTTGTCTTTGGACGGAATGTTGTATAAATATCAATTAAGTCCATCTTGTTCAATGTGTCATTAAAAGCTTTTTTTTCCTTATTTATTTTCATAAATAAATATGAAAATATTTATTGGATGATCTGTCCACTGGTGAAAGTGAGGTGTTATCATCCCCTACTATGATTGTGTTACTGTCAATTTGCTTTTTATGGCTGTTAATATTTGCCTTATGTATTGAGGTGCTCTTATGTTGAGTGTACAAATATTTACAATTGTTATATCTTCTTCCTGGATTGATCCCTTGATCATTATGTGGTATCATTCTTTTTCTCTTGTAATAGTCTTTATTTTAACATCTATTTTGTCTGTTATGAGAATTGCTACTCCAGCTTTCTTCTGATTTCCTTTTGAATGGAATATCTTTTTCCTTCCCCTCACTTTTAGTCTGTATGTGTCCCTAAGTCTGAAGTGAGTCTCTTGTAGACAGCATATGTACAGGTCTTATTTTTGTATCCACTCAGCCATTCTGTTTTTTGGTTGGAGCATTTAATCCATTTACATTTGAGGTAATTATCAATATGTATGTTCATATTACCATTTTATTACTTGTTTTGGGTTTGTTTTTGTAGGTCTTTTCCTTCTCTTGTGTTTACTGCCTAGAGAAGTTCCTTTAGAATTTGTTGTAGAGCTGATTTGGTTGTGCTGAATTCTCTTAACTTTTGCTTGTCGTAAAGGTTTTAATTTCTCTGTCAATTCTGAATGAGATCCTTGCTGGGTAGAGTAATTTTGGTTGTAGTTTTCTCTCTTTCATCACTTTAAATATGTCCTGCCACTCCCTTCTGGCTTGCAGAATTTCTGCTGAAAGATCAGCTGTTAACCTTATGGGGATTCCCTTGTATGTTATTGTTGCTTTTCCCTTGCTGTTTTAATATTTTTTCTTTTTTTCTCTGTGGTATAATAGCACTTTTTAAAAAAATGTTGACAGTTTTACAAGCTACACTTTAGGAAGAATATTAGCAATAAAATAAAATTTTATTTATTTAATAATTCAAAGGCTACATAATAAAGAGATACTAAATTCTGTATAACTCAAGAGAGCAAAAATAGCAGTAGATAGAAGATTAAAATTCTAGCTTTCAACCTGATCCAGAGAACTTTTTAAGAAACAGGGGTGCCCTGAATTTGAATAATTTGCTTTTACAGAGGGAAAGCATTTCAATTTTGCTCCCTACTAACCATTCCTTTATATAATACAATCCAAAGCATAAAGTGAATATCTAATTTTCTAATATGAAAGTCTAGGGGGGAGGGGGAAGATATTTAGCAAACTTGATTATAAAAACTTAGGAATATACCTTAAAATAGCCAAATATTCACTTGTAGCATAATACCACATTGCATACAGAGGCATAGTTCCTACTCGTTTTATATGTTTAAAGTCTTTAATCAGAGTTTTGACATCAGTATGTCAAAACTGCTTTCCTTAGCTCATCATTTTCATTCTCATGTAAATTATTTGTGATACAACACTCTTTGAATTTCTATATGATGCTCTAATAGGAAATTTTATCCCAAATGACAGATAGCCTTTTATAACGCATTAAAACATTTTTTACCTTTGCCCTCTAAGGATATTAAACATGATAGCATTGCGTTTAAACATAATCTTTAAAAGACTGTTTACATAGCCAATTGTGAGATCATATCTCCAGAAATAATTACATGTGTGCTCGATTTCTTTGTCTCCTTTATTTTTTGACCCTTATTGTTAGGTGACCTATAAGTATCTCAAGCTAGCATGCACTGATGGAAGTCTTTATAGAGTAATGTATCTTCTACAGACAATTTTATTTTAAATAAAGCAATTTATAAAGCCCCATGTAACATGAGAGTTTGAAAGACGTGAATTGAAGGCACCTCTCTATTTCCAGATTGATAATTGTTGGGGAGAAGGATTGTAAGTCAACTTAAAACCAGGTAGATCCAGCATTTCATAAACTGCCTGCTGATTTTTTTCCTCCAAAACACTGCACTAACTGACATGACCCTCCTCACATACTCTCATGTCCCAGCCTGGATGAGAGAAGTGAAGTCCAGTCCCCAGCTGTGACCATAGGGCCTGACTCTCCACATCAGGTCATGCTGCACCCTTGCACACCTGCCTCCAGGCCTTTGCTGTAAGTCCTAAGGTGGACCATCTAATCTAATGTATTGTCCAAACTTTAATGCTCTGGAGAGGGAAAGGAGGTGTTATAAATTATTGGGTGAAGACAGTGGTGAGCCTGGGCTTTCTAAGGCAAACAGGTATGTGAGATCACATTCATGACGCTCCTTCCCCTTGAGTCTGTGAGCCCTTCTCATTTTCAAATCCCAACCATTCTTTAAAACCCAGCTCAATCAATGGCTGCTCTATAATGTTTTGTAGGCTATGAAAGTAGACATTAAATATATTGAAAAGTAAAGCAAAACTAGTCACTTCTAGTCTGAAGTACTCTTTTTCTAATGTTTTTAAATGTTTTATTAGCAATTTTATCACTTGAAAACTGAAGAGCTTTTACTGTTCTAATCTTCTCAATGAATTGCAGCTTTTGCAATATATCTGGCTACTTTCACAAAATTCAGGGACAAAGCCTCTCCTTCCCTAAAGAGACAACACACACATACCCACTGCAAAAACATCTCTCCTTGTTTAGGTGCTTTCCCCATAGTCTCTAAGGCCCTGTATTTGTTTCCTACATCTTCTACTTCAGACCTCATTTGCCTTTACTTTCCACTTCATTCTCTACAATAAGGCTACCCTGGCTCTCTCTCTGCTCCTCAGATGTGTCAACATTTCCTGCCTGCAGTGCTTACTCTGGCTCTTCACTTTGCTCCTAAACCCCACTCCCCCTCCAGCTCTGTGCCATCAGCACCAAGCTTGGAGAAGTCCCGTAACCACCCTACCTAGATAATACTCTACCTTTCCTGACTCCTCCCACCCTTATCTTTTATTGCATTTATGATGTGAAATATATATATACATTTTTCATCCTTTCATTATCTGTCCCCTTCCACTAGAATGTGAACTCAGAGGGCAGATTGGCTTTGGTTACTTCTGTGTCCCCACGTTGGACTAGAGCTCCCACGGTGGAGGGCCAGTAAACATTGCTGAATGAATCCACATGTCCAGGAATAAACTCCTATAACTTTTCTTCTAGCTCTGTCACTTACCAGAATTTATTATGTGTAGATGCCTTCTCTCTCCATGGAAACTCTGAACTCTCTGAGATTTGTATCTGTCCCCAAACTCTTAGCACAGAGCCTTCACATGAAGATGTATTTTAAATATTTATTACTTAAATAAATGAATATGTATGTTAGTGACTATTTAGCGCAGAACCACCAATGCAATCTTTCCTGATATTTATTTTTCAGAAAAATCCAGTTTGTTTCAAAAGAGGAATAATAAAGTATACTTAAATGAGTGATTCGATTTCCTCTTACCAGAGTCAGCTTCTGTTGTGCTTTGAGAGGTGAATTCTATCTCAGTGTCCACTCTCAACCCAAATAGGGCCTTGAAGATTGGGGTGACTGAACCTTTACATTATCCCTCTTGGCAGAAATCTTCCTTCGAGAATTGAGATCTTATTAGAATCCTGGTGACTGCTGAGAGCAGGGAACTTGTAACTGACCTGGTACCTTTCCTTGAGTTCCCAAAGGAGAGTTTCTTGCTGCACCCAAAGCCTCTGCATTCCTGCTGGCTTGTTCCTCTAACAGCTGGCAGTGAGGTAAACAGCAAAAGAATCTAGGTCAAAATCCAGCCTTATTTTTGTGATATGGGATAAGATGATCATCAGCTGTGGGCTGGCAGTGATGATGGAGCCAAGTGTTTGAGTCAATCCATTTTCTAAAATGTTGTCTGCCTTATTGCAATAGTCCTTCGTTTCCTTATAAGTTGAGATGCTGTTAACGTTAACCTATAATGAGCCTTAAATAGATCACAGGTCGGGAAATCCCTGGTATCTCTCACTTCAGTTATATATATATATATATATTGTGTGTGTGTGTGTGTGTGTGTGTGTGTGTTTGTGTGTGTGGTTGAAAGAGTGGAGTGCCGTTGTAGCCCCCCTGCCCTTGACCTGTGTTCTCTAGATGTTTTCATCCTTGCTGACTCCACAACCATGGACATGCTTGCTCTTGGGTTAGCAGGGGCGGGGAGGGGTTTGCACTGAGAAGAGGTTGGAATAAAACTTTGCAGATTCTATTCATATTTTCATATCCATCCTCTATCAGTGCTATAGGACAAACACTAGTTCTTCAAACTATTATAATTCCACTTTTCTGTTTATGCAGCATTCAAAGATGCTTGTTGCCCTGAGGTAAAGAAAAAGTGAGTATAAATCCACTTTAACATACATAGGTAGTTCTGAAAGGTTTTCAGATGTTACCTTGAAAATAACAAGTATCAGGGTTTGTGAGGGAAAAGTTCCTTTCCATGAAAAGGCATTTTCTGGGTGATATGAGGTAGAATGAGCACCAATCAATATAAAGTGTCATAAGCAGTCTAAGTTCAGGTCCTTAGCTCCTTACTCTTCTTTATAATTTTTCCAAAAACATCAATTTCACAGACTTTAAGAAAAAAAATTGCAAAAGGGTTTTCCACATCCAAGGCAAATTTGGTAGTAGCTCCAGTGCCATATGCTCAAGTTCAGATTCCTGGTAAAGAGCAGCACTTGGAAGTTAGTTGCAGAGGGCACATGTACACCTTCCCTCCACTGTGCTCTGACTCTTACATCTTCCGGGAGGCTCTGGTATTGGGTTTGTATTTTCCAGCACTGACAGAACATTCTGTAAGTCTATAAAAATGAAGCAGAGGGTTTCCCTGGTGGCACAGTGGTTGAGAGTCTGCCTGCCGATGCAGGGGACACGGGTTCGTGCCCTGGTCTGGGAAGATCCCACATGCTGCGGAATGGCTAGGCCCATGAGCCATGGCTGCTGAGCCTGCACATCCGGAGCCTGTGCTCCGCAATGGGAGAGGCCACAACAGTGAGAGGCCCGCGTATCGCAAAAAAAAAAAAAAAAAAAATGAAGCAGAGGTGAACTCATCAGAAAAAAAGTTTATACAGTTACCATTCACTTACTACAAGTATAGTCTTTCCATGTAATTGAATTCTTTGAAGAATATAAAAATATCCCTACTCTCCCCATCCTTTTGTCAAGAGTATAAAAGCAACGTTCCTCTTAGACATTATGAAGTATATTTTTGCTAAAACAATGTGAAGGACAGAAAGGGAAAATGAAGGTATGATAAGACATTACAACATCTAAAAGATCAAATTCCTATGTCCCCTACCCCCTTGGAAAGTATTTATTGTCATGTAACAGAAAAGAAAACTTAACCATTTATTTGACTGAAACAATTAATATAAAAGAATATAGAGATTATATATTTTGTTAAGATTTACATATGATCTAAGAAGCACACTTATGTATACTCTGCCCTAATCCACCTCCCCACCTCCAATCACACACACACACCCACACACACACACACACACACACACACACACACACACACACACACACCACGATGCCTACAGAAAAACATTTTGTGTTAGAGAAGCCATGAAACCAAATGTTCTGATGGAGGATACTATCAATATTAGTAATATAATACCAAATATTTATGATATAATCATATTTAGAAGGTGTCACAATTAAGGTTCTGTTGAGCAATCATTTCTGTGTTGCTGTCTGTGTGGAGTCTGGATGAATATGTTTGTTCTGAACCTTGCAAGAAGAGCAAAGGTCTACAGGGGTTTGAAAGCAGGTGATGATTTCAAAGAAAGGTGAGGATTTTCTAGTGAGTGAAAAACAGTGTCTGCAGAGGGCATGCAGAAGATGAAGCTGGTGAGTTCAGCCAGCACCAGACTAAAAAGCCCTACATGCTATGTTGAAATTGTTGAATTTTAGGTAAATAAGTTATCAGCAGAGGCTTGTAAGCAGGAACTAGTATGATCTGGAAAACTTTTTACAGAAATCTAAAAGTGGCAACAATATATATTCTTCTGTTGATGGCATTCATTGACCTTGAGCCCATGTTGTAAATTTGGATGCCCTTTCACACTGATACCAGGTGTATTCTACTCGCTGGTTAGCCACTTTATAGGTCCTAGTGGTGTTTGCTTCTCAGTCTGGCTGCTTGATGAATAGCATAATGCATTTGTCCAAAGTAAAGCCGTCCGTATCCTATCTTCAAGGGCCAAGTTGGCCTGTGTGCTGCCTTGCTTTCCAGGGAGTTTGGTGGGGGAGGGCAACATCTATAGAGTCTGCTGAACATCTTCAGCAGCTTTCATGGCCTTTCTGTTGTTGTTGTTGTTATTATTGTTTTCTCCTCTGGCTTCAGCACCCTTGTCAGAGCTGTTTGGTATCCTATTACTGTCTCCTCTACAAACATGAATGGTTGTGTATGATGACCTCCCCCAAATTGACAATACACCTCTGGTTTCTTTCAGAACCAGGCATTTGGCTTGTTGCTCCCTGCCAACTGGGATTCACTTGTACTTGCTTCTTCATCATTGGCTGGCAGTGAGGACTTGCCCTTTCAGCATCATAAGGCTCAGAAGCAACTCTGGCCATATCTACAGGGTGAAAGGTGACTGTACTGAGAGCCCCTTACCAGCTCACTAGTTGTCGTCACTTCTTAATTTGTCCATAGGTTTCTTTTCAGCACACTTTTCTTCCAGGGCCCTATTCCAATTCAAAAGATGCCTGTCCATGTTTATTTAAGCCTTCTCATCCTTGAGGATGCCTCTTCTTAAAATGGGAAACAGGATACAGGTACCCTAAGAATCCACATGCCAAGTAAAGTGATTTGTACAATACTTTCCATCTTTACCCATGTCTTGCTAAGAATCCTTTGTTTTGCTTTTTGCTTTAGTCAGCATACACTCAGGACAGTTTAAGTTCTCATGAATTCTAGACTACTGACACTTCTTTGAAATAGGCCTTGTCTTTTTCATTGGTGAAAAAATTTCAACAGACCAATTCCAGGTAGTCTAAACATTGTATTTCTTGGAAGAGCATAATAAATCCCATAATTTATAGTGGAATATTTAAAATAATGAATTGTCACCTTATGACATCATCAGCATCCATGGCCCTGGGAGCTATAAAGTCAGACAGTTCTTGGTGTTCCAAAAGGGCTCCAGAAGGCCGTGGGTCATTTCTTGGGTAGTAAACAAAAAGATGCACTTGGCACAGGGCCTGGTACATACTTGTTGGCAAACATATTATCCTTGTTTCTACTGATAAATTTGAAATATTATAGATGAGAAGTTCATTGCCAGTTGTGTTTTTTCCCTTTGTAGATCAAGTTCTAGAGGCTTGTAAGAGTTTTTTGTTGTTCATTTGTTCGCTTGCTTGCTTTTGTTTTGTTAAAATTCAGGGATTTTCCTGAGATATACCTCAGTATGGCTCTTTTTCTCTTCAGTTCAGGGTAGAATTAGGTGAGCTCTTATATTATGCTACAAAAATTTTTCTTCTATTATTTGTTTATTTTGTACTTTATGTTCTGTTTTCTCCTTGTGCAATTCTTATTATTTACATATCAGCTTTCCTGGATCTATCCTCATGTTGCTGATATTTCCTTCATGATCTTTATCTATTCTTGTACTTTTCTTTGCATTTAATCTTTCTGTACAAAAGTTCTGATTTCAATCATCATCTGCTTAATTTATTCCACTGAATTGTTGTTTTGCTTTGAGTTTCCCTGGAAGAGGATGTTTTGGAAAGATTTAGTTATGTGAAGTTTATGTGGAAGGAAATCTCTGGAAACCTTGGTAGAGGAGTGAGGAAGTAAAATAAGAAAATGAAGGAATCCCATCTAACATTCATTCTCAAACAGGTTAAAGGCATATCTCTGTTTATGCACAGAGCAATTGCTTTAGTGCAATAGATAAGCTTCGTTTGAAGCAGCTGAAGCCCAGCAGTTGACCTTAAGCAACTGAACCTAAGCAACTGTAAGAAAGGAGAACATGCCTGTTACCCCATCTAAGGATGGAGTATACTGGGGTGTTTATAAGCCAACTCTCCCCAGTCACTAGTTGAGAACTGCTCCTTAGAGGGTTGACTCCCTGGCATTTCCTCCCCACTCTGTGCTTAAGCAGCACTATCCCTCAAGGCCAGACCAAGCCTCTGGCAAGAAGATAAGTAAATGCTGGTTGCCTGAAGATAATAAAGCTAGTGGATATGGGCAGAGTATCAACAGCATCTGTTACAAGGAGTATTGGGGGAATATAATTAATAACAAAAAATCTTCTCCCAGCTGAGAATCGTTCTACACAAAGGTTTCTTTTTCTAGAGAAGAAGATACTTTTGTTATTGAATAAGCATTAAATCTGAATGTGATGGGCATTATGGGCCATTCACTAAAAGATGAAAAGACAGGAAGAAATATCACCCTTTAAGAGCCAAGCAGATACAAACTATTACATACTTGTTCTCAAAGTAAACAATAAGTAATCCTCAAGTAAGAAGTCTTGCTCAACAGCACTGTCACACAGAGTGAATCCTAACTTCACCTGGTTGGCTTCATCCAAGGAAAAAACAAACTTCATATATCTTTATGACAGGAGGTAATTTTGCAACTTGGAGCAAGGCCTCCACCAAAGTTAGGTGCCTACCCCCCCCCCCCACAGAAACAGGGAGGTGGTGGTGTTATTTATCTTTTATTATATATAAATTTATTTTATTTATTTATTATTTTTGGGTGGACTGCATTGGGTCTTCGTTGCTGCATGTGGGCTTTGTCTAGTGGCAGCGAGCAGGGGCTACTCTTCGTTGTGGTGCACGGGCTTCTCATTGCAGTGGTTTTCCTTGTTGTGGAGCATGGGCTCTAGGCACACAGGCTTCAGTAGTTGTGGCATGTGGGCTCAATAGTTGTGGCTCACAGGCTCTAGAGCGCAGGCTCAGTAGTTGTGGTACACTGGCTTAGTTGCTCTGTGGCATGTGGGATCTTCCTGGACCAGGGCTCAAACCTGTGTCCCCTACATTGCCAGACAGGTTCTTAACCACTGTGCCACCAGGGAAGTCCTGGGTGTTATCTGTCTTGATGCTTGCATTTCAAAGGTGCATCCACATCCTTGAGAAAGACATTCCTAGATCATAAAGCATACAAAAGGCCTATCTTATGTCTTCCAAAGAATTTATGTACTTTTCAAAGAGAGGAGAAAGTACTTACAAGTTTTCAAAAGTAAATGCTCTGAAAAAATGATAAATAAATAAATAAATGAAGCAAATGCTCTGAGAAAAAGAAGTGAGGGAAATCTCTTCCCTTATTTTCAATGGGAAGAATTGTCTCACTTTTAATTTGTATTTGTTTTTACCTTGGAAATCACATTTTTTTAAACCATGAAATATTTGTGCCTGTATTTTATTTCCTCAACTATTGACCAAAATGTGTTTATTCAAGTGTTCCTCTTTCTCTTCCTGCAATTCAGTTGACTTGTGTTCAGTGACATGTGTTCAGATGTTCTGCCTGACTTTCCTGTCTACGGCCGCGAGTATTACATGTTATTTTTATTTGTCAACTTAGATATGGTTGTCAAAATCAGACAGTGATGAAGTCCTTTAAATAGTGAGTGGAAGACAGAGTGATTATCACCCCTGTGGGCTGCTGATCCCTGGTTTCCAGGATTTCTTCCAGCCTCAAAGCAAAGCATGCGGAACCTACTTCTTTGTTACTTCTCAGCTGTTGAGGTCAGGGAGAGCCATTACACTCACATGTCCTTCCTCCACGAAGTCCAGATCTCTGACATCAGGCTCTCCCTGGGATCCACTCCCCTCTTTCTGTGTCTCACCACTGGGCTCCAACGCTGCCCTACAAGTGCTTTGATGTCCCCATAACAGTGGATTTGGAAAGATAAATGCTAGAGAAGCATATTTAGGTAACTGCGTTCCCAGATCATTCTATTCCCATAAAATAAATGTTTGTATCTTAGTTGTTAAGCAAATGTTTTTTAAATTAAATGTCCTTTATTTGTAAATTCAGGAGTTTGACCTGTGATCAAGCCTTCCTATAGGTTTCATTACATCAAGATTGATGACCTTTATTCCCTTGAATAGTGAAATAGCCCTTTTATTGTATTGAGACACTCTTCATTGTTTTGGACAAAACCTCTTCAGAGTTTGAAAAGTCAGACCATCCTTGATGTTCCCTAGAGTAAGTTATTTGATTGTCCTGAACTGAGAGTCATACCCTCTAGTAAACCCTCAACTTCCAAATTAAAGCATAAAGAACCTTCTCTTTGGCACTATCTACCTCTCTGATTTCAAAATCCTGAACTACTTTTTACAATACTATTCTTAGTCCCATTGATGCTTCTGGTCCTTCACTCTTCATGAATCTAGAAAGTGTTACATTGGGTGTGGAGCTCTGACAAGATTACCCTCCAGAGCAGACTCTTTGGGGCATGGATTCTGTAACCTGGGAGAGTTCTTGCCCATTCAGCCCAGGAAAGCAGGGAGTTGTAGGTGAAGGTGACAGGAACTTGAGATGCTCTTCGGGATCAGCCATTGCTTCTCTACCACATACTTATGTAGATGCATTTGTACAAAATCCCTTTGTAAGGATAAATTTTGGACAAAAGATTGTACATAAAAATAATTCCCACATATGTGAATTTAAAAATGCTTTTAAATATGTGATTCAGACAAATCCCATTCAGTCCAAGGTACAAATAATAAATGTGTTTCTATTTCAATTTCTTGATCGAGAAAGCTGTGCAGACAATAGACATCTGGTTTTTTTTTTTTTTTTTTTTTCTGAAGAGGATTTATGTTAAAAGAAAGTTCCCTGGGACATTAAGAGGAAAAAACCTGCAAAAAGCACTATAGTAAAGTATATCTCTGAGGATAAAATATGACAAGAATAATTGCTAAAGTAAAAACCAAAGTGTAAAACTTGCATGTACTCTCTATTATGTGTTTTCAATATTTCTTTTTATTATTTAGCTTATTCATGGCACTGGAACAGCTCCTGGGAGAATAATTGGGATCTCTGAATACATTGACTTTTTTAGTTCGTATTTAATTTTTACATTGCTTTGAACCTTAGATATTTAGCATAAAAATATTTGGCAATAGTCATATTTGACTAGTGTTATTATTGTTATTAGTATCATCATTTTACCATTGAGGAATCAGAAGCTCAAAATAGTGAGGTCACTTGCCCAAATTTATACAGTATTGAGGGGAAGAGCTGGGATTTTAACCCTGGTCGTCACAATCAGAATCTGGCCTGTCAAAGCTAATATGAAATGTACCCTTTAAAGGTTATATGGTCTGTCTGACAATAAATTTATGATTCATTTGAAAGTTAAAATTCAAGAAAGTACACATGGTGATTTTAATTTTTTCTTCTTCTGAAACACATGAGCTCTTTGGCTTAGAGTAATTTTTCAAATATACGATCTCTTGCAGTAAAGTTGTATGTTTACACTAACTTAATAATAAGTAAACCACCATCGAACTGATGCACAGTTGGTTATATCAAAGCAATATGTAATTTGAAACTTTTGTAATTATATTCTGTCAAGTGAATTTAATGTTCACAATAAATATCAATTAATGTGAGAGTGTGGCTTTGGAGTCGACACAGCAAATTTAAATTCCTTACTTAACTGCAGCCAAGTTCCTTCGCTCCTTTGAGAGAAGAGCTTTAGCTTTTTGAGTGTTTATAGTGTGCCAGGCACTGTACAGGCAATTTATACACATTACCTCATTTCATCTTTACATGAGACATCTAGAATTCCCTTTTTTGTAAACTGAGAAACTGAATCTCAAAAAATGAGTAACTTTCTTCAAATACTGTAGATAATGAATATCAGGGCTGTTAACTCAAATCTAGATCTCTCTGACTCCAAAACGCTTTTTCACTTTTCACTGCTCTCTGCTGCTTCCAATGCCCACCTAAGGAACCTATGAAGAGTAAATGACATAATATATGTAAAATACGCAGTAGTAGCCTCATTGTAGATGCTCAAAGATTAAAACGAATAGTTGCCTTTTTGAACTTTGAATTTTCTTAATAATATACTTTAGAAGACACTCTTTTTGGAAAGTAACATTTTCTGATACCAAAGTTATGACTGGCAGGATTAGGATGCCTGTGAAGGGAAGTCACGTGACATTTTAAAGCCATGAGAAACCTCACGTGGCATCACATCAAATGTCCTCTGTTGTTTTTGGTTTGGCAAGGTTGTGGAACATTCTTATATCTGTAATTTCTGTACATAAACAGGTCTAAGTTGAGCTGATGTGGTTGACTGAGGTGGGAGAGGTCCAAGGTGGTCCACGAGACCCCGAGGAAACTGGGGCCACAAGAGCAAACTGCTGAGTTTGCAGTTAAGAGTGGAGCCATGACTAGAAGAGCCATTACACTCAGCACATTCTACAACCTGGTCCAAGGTGTTTTCCTGGGCCCAGGGCTACAGAAGGGTATGTACAAAAAGTACTGGGTGGTATTTGTTCATAGGATATTTGAAATATTTTTCCCTATACATAGAGAGTAATACAAAAAAATATCCCAGTCTCTAAGATGGTGGCAGTTGTTGTCTGGACTCCACTTTAAAGGTTGCTAAGGTTGAGTCCTGGGTGCAAAGAGTTGAAATAGCCTAATAATAACTTATGCAATTGCTAATCACATTATCCAATAAGGTGACAAGCTACAGGAGGGACTAGATAGGTTGGGTCACTGTCAGAAAGGTAGCTTATTCTACCTTGTTCATGAGCAGCACTGAGTTACAAGCTTTTGTTGTTTTACTTATACAGACTGTGTTTGTTCTTATAATCACAGAACAAATACTGGATGTGGTGCAAATTGCAATTGCATAATTATTTGATTACAAAATAAATTATCACTGAATACTCATACATATGATCTATACATTGTTATTCATTTAGTGAGACATAGTGAATGTAATAATAATTTGGAGACATTTTTTCTAAGCTAAAAAGAAAATCATATTAGTTCATTCCAATGCAAGGTCTCAGGACAGTTAATGGCTAACCATTAAAAGAAAACCTTAGCATGACAGTAGAGTAAAGATATTGTGTTATGATAGAAGAAAACTGCAGTGTGACTTTTACCCTTGGGTAATTCATTCATCAAGAGTTTATTCAGTATCTTCCACATGTCCTATCTGATATACGTGTATATAAAAAATAATTTTGGGGGATGAGAAAATGATAAAACAGACATGCATAAGGATACATTTTGAAATAGAATGATGATGCTATAATGGATCAAGGGACAAAATATTGTGTAAAAAACATAATGAAGGAATTAATGTAATTACACAAGCAATTTATGATACAGTAAAATCTCCCTTAACCTACATGCTTTTGGTCTGGAAGTTCTTTGATAATGAAAATAAAGGTTAAAGGGAAATTATAAAAAATATTATAAAGTACAATAACAGTAACAAATACAACAGTTATGAACAACCTTGGGAACAAATACCACTGGATAACAGTCAGGTTATCTCGGACATTATCTTAAATATTTATCTGGGAGTAAATATTTTATAAATCTAGTGAGTCAGTTAAGTGGGTGAGAGTAAAGACTACTTCGCCTGTAATTAGCTATTTAAGAAAAAAGAACATGTATATAGCATCACTTACTATGTATACATTAAGATGAACACATAGGTGCTTACAAAATGATGAGTAGAGAACTCAGATCAAGATGGGGGAGTAAGAAGATGCAGAGCTCTCCTCCCCCGATAAACACGTGAAAGATATATCTACATGTGAAACAATTCTTGCTGAAAACTGGCATAAATACTGCTATATAAATAAGGCTGTAAGAAAGATAGCTACACAATTGGCTAGGAAAGGAAAAGAAGTAATCAGGTCAGGACTGGTGCCACTGGGAGGAGACTCAGAGGAAAATGGAGATAACACGGGTGGACACCTGCCTGGGGAGTGAGTGGTAAGAGCCACAGACTGGACATCCCAGCCCAGGAGTCTGACACAGGGAATATAAGTACCTTGGTTGATTGGAGGGCTGGTGGGACTAAGGATGGCTGAGGGAAGCCTGGACTCTGTTCATGAGGAGGACGTGAATGGTTGCTTGCTCCCAAAGCAGGGCAGAGAGGGCAAATCAAAACCTTGAATCATTTCCCATGACTGCCCTGGTGTGCACCCCAGGATGAGCCAAGTGAATGCTCCAGCACTGTTTGCTTCACATTACAGCTCCACACTGGAACAAGGGCTGTCATGACTGAGGTTAAACATGGCCATGAGATGCTGTAGCAGATCAAACCCTAAGCAGCATCTGAGCAGGGAGGGGCCAACCATTACTGGAGATTGCACAAGTGGTGCATCAGAGGCAGTTAAGAGCTCTGGTGGCCAGAACACCACACCTTGTACCCCCACCTTTGCTGAATACCCACACCAGTGCCTCTTGCATCAGCACCGTTCCCCTCTGGGGTGAGGGTACTGATTCTGGGAAGGGGAAGAGCAAACACTTAAAGGGAACTGAGCTGGCCTGGACTTGACCCTCAGGGTTTCTGCTCCAGTAGCTTGGGACATGACCATGCCCACAATAGGGCAAACATAGCCACTAAGCAGAGGGGAAGTCTCAGTTCACACCTGGCTCTGGCCTTAGCCCCTCCATCTCCAGGCCCACCTCCTACCAAGGTCATAGCTGCCAGCACTACTCAAGGAAAGACGTGACTTGTATTCATGTCAAATCCAGCTCTCCTAACAAAGTCACTGGGCACAAACAAGACTGTATAGGGACACTCTCACTTAAGGACACTCCTTCAAGACCACAATAGGTAACTGTTTCACCTGAATTCATAGAGATCGAGAAAGATAAACAAAATGAGAAGACAGAGGAATTTGTCTCAATTGAAAGGGCAAGAGAAAACCTCTGAAAAATAACTAAAGAAACAGAAATAAAAGATTTATCAGATAAAAAATTCAAAGTATTAGTAATAAGAATAATAACTGAATTAAAGAAAAGAATAGATAAACACAGCAAGAATTTTAACAGGGAACTAGAACATATAAAATAGAACAAGTCAGAACTGAAGAATATAACAACTGAAATGAAAAACAAAGAGGAAGGCATGAATAGCAGACTAGGTGACACAGAAGAATGCATAAGTGATCTGGAATATAAAATAATGGAAATCACCTAATCAGAACAGTAAAAGACAAATTTTTTAAAATGAAAAAAATTTAAAGGATCTTTCAGAAAATAAAATGTGTACCAGCATTTGCATCATGTGAGTCCCAGAAAGAGAAGAAAGAAGGGGTTCGAAAATGTGTTTAATGAAATTATGGCTGAAAACTTCCAAAGCCTAAAGGAGACAGATATCCAGGTACAGGAAGCACAGAGAGTTCCAAACAAGATGAACCCAAACAGATCCACACCAAGACATAGGGTGGTTCATTGGATAAAAAAACATAATCCATCTACATGCTTCTTACAAGAGACTCATTTCAGACTTAAAGACACATACTGACTAAAAGTGAGGGAGTTTACATGAAAGATATTCCATGAAAAAGGAAACAATAAGAAAGTAGAGGTAGCAATACTCATACCAGACAAAAGAGACTTTAAAACAAAGTCTATACAAAATACGAAGAAGGTCATTATATTTATAATGATGAAGAGATCAATACAGGAAAAGGGTATTACACTCATTAACACATATGCACAAGAGCATCTAAATATATAAAGCAATTTTTAACAGACATAAAGTGAGAAATTGACAACAATGCAATAATAGTAGGGGACTTTATCACCTCACTTATATTGATGTACAGATCATATAGCCATAAAATTAATAAAGCAACAGTGGTGTTAAATAACACAACAAACCAGTTGGACTTAATAGATACCTAAAGGACATTCCATCCAAAAACAGCAGAATATACATTCTTTTCAAGTGCACGTGGAACGCTCTCCAGTATAGATCACATGCTAGGACAAAAAGTGAGTCTCAACAAATTTAAGAAGATAGAAATTATATAAAGCCTTTTTATTTTTTTACCACAATGGTATGAAATTAGAGATCAATTATTGGAAGAAAAATGGGAAAAGCACAAACACAAAGAGACTAAACAACATGCTAAAAACCAGTGGGTCAATGAAGAAATTAAAGCAATAATCAGAAAATACCTGGAGACAAATGCAAATGGAAACACAACTTTCCAAAATCTATGGGATACAGCAAAGGCAGTTCTAAGAGGGACATTCATAGAGATACAGGCTTACCTCAAGAAACAAGAAAAATCTGAAATAAACAACCTAAACTTCCTTAAACGGATTAGTAAAAGAACAACAACAAAAAAAAAAGCCCCAAATCAGCAGAAGGAAAGAAAAAATAAAGATCAGAGAGAAAATCATTAAAATGGAGACTAAAAAACAATTAAAAATATTAGTGAAACCAAGACCTGTTTCTTTGAAAAGATAAACAATTTATAAACCTCTAGCCAGTCTCACCAAGAAGAAGAGAGAGGACTCAAATAAACAAAATATGAAAGAGGAGAAATAACAACTGATACCATAGAGATACAAAAAAAAATCATAAGAGAATACTGCAAACAGTTATATGCCAACAAATTGGACAACCTAGAAGAAATGGACACATTTCTAGACACACACAACCTTCCAAGACTGAATCCGGAAGAAATAATAGACAATCTGAACAAAACAGTCACTTAGTAGTGAAATCGATTTTGTAATAAAAAAAATTCCAGAAAAACAAAAGCCCAGGACTGATAGCTTCACAGGGGAATTCTACCAAACATATAAATAAGAGCTAATATCTATCTTTCTCAAACTATTCCAAAAAACTGAAGAAGATGGAGCACTCCCAAATTCATTCTACAAGGCCACCATTACCCTGATACCCAAACCAGATACACTACAAAAATTAAAGAAAATTACAAGCCAGTATCTCTGATGAATATAAAAGCAAAAATCCTCAACAAAACATTAGCAACACAACTCCAACACTATATAAAAAGGATCATGCACCATAATCATGCGGGATTTATTCCAGGGATACAAGGATGGTTCATTATTTACAAATCAATCAGTGTGATATACCACATTAACGAAAGGAAGGATAAAATTCACATCATCTCAGTAGACACAAAAAAATGCATTTAACAAAATTCAACATCGAATCATGATAAAATCTGTAATCAAAGTTGGTATAGAGTGAACATATCTCAACATAATAAAAACCATTTTTAACAAACCCATAGCTAACATCACAGTCAATGGTGAAAAGCTGAAAACTTTTCCTCTAAAATCAGGCACAAGACAAGGAACAAGACAAGGAACAAGTGATGAGAGTGGCCCACTCTCACCAATTGTATTTAACATAGCATTGGAATTCTAGTCACAACAGTCAGACAAGAAAAAGAAATAAGAGGCATTCAGATTGGAAGGGAAGAAGTAAAAATGTCACTATTTGCAGATGACATGATGCTATATTTAGAAAACTCTAAAGTCTCCACCAAAAAACTATTAGATCTAATAAATGAATTCTGTAAGGTTGCAGGATAAAATATTGACATACACATCTGTTGCTTTTTTGTACACTAAAAATGAACTCTCAGAAAGAGAAATTAAAGAAACAGTCCGATTTACAGTCACACTAAAAAGAGTAAAATACCTGAGAATATACTTAACGAAAAAGGTGAAATACCTGTACTCTGAAAATTATAAAATATTGATGAATGAATTTGAACATGATACAAAGAAATATAAATATACCACATCTTCTTGGGTAAGAAGAATTAATATTGTTGAAATGTCCATATTACCCAAAGCAATCTACAGATTTAATGAAATGCTTATCAAAATGCCCATGGCATCTTTCACAGATCTAGAACAAATAATCCTAAAATTTATATGGAACCATAAAACCAAGCTGCCATAGCAAACTTGAGAAAAAAGAACAAGCTAGAGGTATTATGTTTCCTGACTTCAGACTATGCTATGAAGCTATAGTAATCAAAACAACATAGTACTGGCACAAAACCAGACACAGAGTAATGGAACAGAATAGAGAGCTCAGGACTAAACCCATGCACTTATGATCTATTAATCTACAACAAAGGAGGCAAGAATATACAATGGAGAAAGGACAGACTCTTCAATAAGTGATGCCAGGAAAACTGGACAGCTTCATATAAAAAATTGAAATTAGGACAATTCCTCACACCATATACAAAAATAAACTCAAAATGGACTAAAAACCTAAATATAATATCAGAAACCGTAAAACTCCCAGAAGAGAACATAGGCAGAACGCTCTTTGACATAAATTGTAGCAATAGTTTTTGGAGCTGTCTCCTAAGGCAAAAGAAATAAAAGTAAAAAGAAACAAATGGGACCTAATCAAACTTAAAACTTTTGTACAGCAAAGGAAGCCACTGTCAATTGAAAAGACAATCTACTAAATGGGAGAAAATATTTGCAAATGATATGACAGATAAGGGGTTAATATCCAAAATTTATAACCAGTTCACACAACTCAATATAAAAAAAAAACCCCAAAGAACTCAATTAAAAATAGCAGAAGATCTGAATAGACACTTTTCCAAAGAAGATATACAGATGGCCTATAGGCACATGAAAAAATGCTCAATATCACCAATCATCAGAGAAGTTCAAATCAAAACCACAATGAGGGCTTCCCTGGTGGCGCAGTGGTTGAGAGTCCACCTGCTGATGCAGGGGACACGGGTTCGTGCTCTGGTCCGGGAAGATCCCACATGCCGCGGAGCGGCTAGGCCCGTGAGCCATGGCCGCTGAGGCTGCGCGTCCGGAGCCTGTGCTCCGCAATAATGTTGGTGAAGATGACAAAGTAGAACTCTTGTACACTGTCGGTATGACTATAAATTGGTGCAGCCGCTATGGAAAACAGTATGAAATTTCCTCAGAAACTTAAAAATAAAACTACCATATGATCCAGCAATTCCACTCCTGGGTATATATCAAAAGAAAGTGAAAACACTAATTAGAAAAGATACATGTACCCCAGTGTTCATAGCAGCATTATTTACAATAGCCAAGACATGGAAGCAACCTAAGTGTCCATCAACAGATGAATGGATAAAGAAGATGTGGTATATATAATGGAATATTACATGGCCAAAAAATAATGAAATTGTCTTTTACAACACTGTGGATGACCTTAGAGAGTACCATGCTTAGTGAAATAAGTCAGGCAGAGAAAGCCAAATACTCATATCACTTATTGTGGAACCTAAAAAATGAAACACATGAATGTAGATATGAATGTATATAACAAAACAGAAACATACAGATATAGAGAATAAACTAGTGGCTACAATTGGGGGAAGGGACAGGGACAGGGGTGAGTTAGGGGTATGGGATAAAGAGACACAAACTACTATGTATAAAATAAATAAGCAATAAGGATATATGGTACAGAACAGGGAAATATAACTATTATTTTGTAATAACTTTAAATGGAGTATAACCTATAAAAATATTAAATCACTATATTGTACACCTGAAAATATAATATTTTCAATCAACTATACTTCAATTAAAGAAATGGTGAGTAGGACATCAACTCAGTTACTTAGGTGTTCTCTCTGCTGTTGGTGTTGGTGACTTTCAGGAGACTATGGAAGGACAAAACAAAATCTGAAGTAGCACAAAGGAGGAATACATGGTCTACATCAAATTATGAACAATTTATAGCATATTCTAAAAAAATTACCCAAAGCAGGTGACTGTTCTTCTTAATTTGACAAAATGTAAACATTTTCTTTCACTAAAATCCCACTTTAAACAGCACTCTATTTGTGTGTGTGTTTATCTGATTTTAAAGGGTCATTCCAATGATCACCATTGAGACTTCTAAGGATAGTAGGGCCAAATAACTGTCGTTCCCTTTATTTCATTGAGCTCCATAATGAGCTGGACATATAAGCTTGGGAATTAGCACTCAGTAACTAAATTACTCTGTTTAATAGAGGTGAAAATAACTTGAAATTCCCTAGGAAATTCCAGGTGGGAGGACAGAGTAATAACAAAAATTAGAGACAGAAGAGAAAAAATTAAAATTGTGTAATGAAGCAGGGAAGGGCTTGGGGAGAAGAGAAGGAGGATTTTTTTTTGAGCTGTCTGTAATGAGATTATCATTACAATGATACAATGTGAACTCTTTGCTTTCTGCCCCTCTGATATTTTAAATGAAGTCAGTGTCACCCATAAACGATTTTTAGAGTGGATCTTATAGGATGTTTTAAGAAATTTTGAGTTTTATGTTAAAATTTGCAGTTGGCAAATCCAGGAACCAAATGGCTTCACCAAAGCACAAGAGGACATCTAATCCTGTGTCCTATTTTGGGGAAGTTGTCTTGAATCATCTGAACTAAGATAAACTACCTAGTTGTGAGCTGACTTGAGTGTCTACCCCAGAATAGAATTGGGGGTGGCGGGTCCTAACCATCCTGCCCTTGCTGTTGGGCAAACTGTTCAAGAAAATAGAAAATGACCTGTCCTGAAGCACATCTGTTTTAGGGATACAACATCAATATCTATGAGAAATTGTGTAAACTAATCTGAGCTCAACCTTAAAAACTTTGGATGAATGCCTTCTTTGGAACTGGCAGTTACAGACACAGAGTTAGGGAATTACAGACACAGAGTTAGTGATGTGAGATCACTAGCATTTTTAGGTAAGCTCTTCATAAAATAGGAGTTGAGTGAGAACCTTGAAAATAATAGTTTCGCCCAGCACTGATAACACAGTTACCAAGGAAGCAGAATCTTTGGGGTAGGGAAAGGAAATTCACAGCATATGTGCTTGGTGGATCAAGACCTGTAACCTGCTCTAGGGCACAGTGCAGGGCACAGTGCTACATAGAACTGGATACCAGGAAAGTGTAGTGTCTTTTAGAAACTAGAGATATCCATGGTATATGGATGTATAAAATGTTTACTTACACTTAAGTATGTGTACCGGCAATACACCTATACTGATTAAGAATTTGACCTTTGTTATGAGATTAACTGGATCCTATTCTCTGATTCATAGTCTGTATAACTCTGGATAAGTTTCTCTCTCTGTGCCATAGTCTCCTCATCAGTAAAATTAGAGGAACAATATTATCTAGCATATAATTTTGCAGATAAAATTAGAGAATCCATGGAAAGTACTCTGCATACCTATAACCTAAGAAGTAATACCAAAATTATGACATCTATTCCATTACTGGTATTGTTTTAAAAAATGACTTGAAGAAAATATACTGAAAATGTTAACAGTATATCTTGAATTGTATGATTGTTGAGTAAAAAAATACATTTGTAATTGCTGAGATTTTTTCCGAAGTTTTCTTCATTGAACATGCTATTTTGAATTAAGAGGAAATTTCCCCAGCTGTCAAATTATTTCCAAGTCAGAAACATTCTTTTGTAGAAGACAAAATACAAATGATAATTCCTAAGAGAAAGCTCCCTTTAAAATCCTTTTAACAATTAAATACATGAATGCACTTTAAATTAGACTCTCTTTAGTGCCGTGCTATTCTCTAAAAGATAACTTATAAAAACTGATATGTTTTACTTATAGTTTACCTTAAGGTTAGCGTGGGATAGAGTATTTGGGGATATGTAACACCGGATTTGTTATTCCCTAATGACCTTGTGTAAACAATTTCTAATGTTTAGCAACTAATAATTTTACTTAAAATAATTAGCTTGTGATTCCTTTGTAATAGTTAAACACCACGAATTATCCTCTGAAGGTCAGTGGCTAAAGTAAATGTCCTCAGTGGAATACATATGCCTTTATACATGGAAGACTAAATAATACCGACTGAGTGTCCAGTCTTTTAAAATGGAATTTTGAATCACGTCAAGTAAATTCACCTTCTTGTGTGTGCATCTCACATTCTTTTGATTTATTCTCTCTTCCCTTTTCCATGTCTTTATTAGATGGAGATCCAATGTTCCTAGTGTTAACTTTGGAATGATTCATTTCAGTTTACACCTAAGATTTTTCTAGCATTTCTAAATTTCTTAATCTTTTTCTTTACTCTTCTTGCTATTGTGTGCCTGTTCTAACTAGTGTAAGCTTCCAGGGCACTATGATCTTTGTTACAAAACATGCAAGGTATGATGGGGCAGAAACATGAAAATACTACCACCCAGTTCATAATTGACTTACTAGGTAATGCATTTATTACAAAGATGAACATTTTTCCAATAATGTATTTGGAACTCTTGTTCAAGAAATACCTCAAGAGACTGTATTAAATTACTATAAATACACTTACTGGTGTCCAGGCCCTTGTGCTTTTCAGGATGGCTGTGATGTCTGCTTATATTCAAATGAAACTTGGAGCTTTATATTATAAATCCAACCAGGGTGTAAAGTATTGTTTTTGAAAATAAAATATGAACATTCTGGCAGACTCTGGCTAGGTATTCATCAAAATTAGATATAATAATCAAGTGTCATTTTAACTCACCCTGAATGAGGACTGAATGGCAAAGACAGCTCATAATCAAGCAGTATCCATTCTCATTGTTTTCTGTCATAAACGAAGCCCTTGCATTTTAGGTGGCCTCACGGCTGTTTGGTCTGAATCCACATACAGAGCCTCCATTGCATCCAGGGCCACCATGTGACCACGCTCTTGCCAAAGACACGTCAGTAGAGTTGATATATGAAGCCTCTGGTACATGTCCTTGAAAGGAAGCTTTTTGCTGTCCACACTTTCTTTTTTCCACGGAGTGGAATCCAGAAGTTGTGATAGACAGCCTCCTTCATCAACACATATAAGAGGAACATCTTAGGGGCTGGAGAAGGGTGCGGAGAAAGACCACCTGCTCCTCCAGCCGCCTGTAGCCGCAGACTCTTGCATTAAAGAGAAATAACTCTTCTTCTTGTTTGAGACACATTTATTTTGGTCCCTGTTGAAAAAGACAAACATTATTTTAAAATACTACTTGAGAAATTGGAAATAATATTTATTATCATTATTATATTAAATTCATATGGCATTTTTTAGTATACAAAATATTCTTCAATTTTCTCAAAACTCACAAAATTCTTTGAGGTACATACTATTATCTTAACTTCACATATGAAGAAACTAAAGCTTGGGAATTTTTGCTTTGTCAGAAGTCATCCCCAGGAGCAAGGGCAAATATAGCACCTTTGAAGGTATGAGTCTGGTTTTGAAAATAACCAGCAGTAGCTCATGGGAGGTTCCGCTGTGGTAACTTTGGTTCTCTGAAGTCTTTATCAGAGCTGTCCCCTACTGCACTGAGTCCTGGCTCTAGTCCTAACTCACTCTTGACCTTGAAGAAGTTGATTAATCTCCGAAGACTTCAGTTTCCTCATATGCTCATATAAAGTTTGATTGGGGGAGGGTGGATGTTGGGAAAAAGGAAAATGTGTTTTTAAATAGAAAGCTGCATTTTTCATGAACAACAGCCTATTGGTTCTACTGCAAAGATATCTCATCTGGCTTATTTTGAGAGTCTGAAGTCAAGTGTTATAATTCTGATCTCAATGCCACACCTCCAGTGGCAGACCTTATTAAATTTGGCTAGTAAGTAGCCCTTAATAACCAGCAGAAAACCAGCTGAGGAAGTATTGAGAAGTGTCAGAATTGGACATTAAGAGAAACCTTTTTAATAAAAGTAAAAACTCTAGTTAGATAGAGAATGTATGCCTAGGAAAGTAAGAGTGTATTCCCGGGCTGACAAGTATTGCTGTGAGAAATTTGAGTAGGTGTGGGAGGCACAGGAACACAAGCAGGCCTTTCCATCTCTGTTATGGATCCTCCATGTGTTGAAATGATGGGCATTTCTAATCAGATAAACACTTTAACATGTGTAGTACCGTTACCTCATATGAAATAGATAGCAAATTTGCTTTTGTTTACCCAGTTTAGGTGTATTCATGTTACACTTCCAATTTCATCCACACATAAAACTAAAAATTACTTTAAAATTTTTTATCCTTTGAAATTTAGTGAAACAATTGCTAGTTTGGGGGGAGGAGAGTCAAGAAAGGTAAAATATAATTAATATTATTTATGTTAATTTTTAACTAAATTTTGCTTCCTTGAAATCCAAATGCAAATCTAGTTGCAAAATGAGCTGGGTTTGAATCCCAACTTGAGACTTACTTAAAGTCTTTTAAACTCAATTTCCTAATCTGGATTATGTGAATACTGTGCAAGGTTATTGTGAGATTGGAGGTGTCTGTAAAACACCTAACACACGTGAGCAAAGTACATGGATCAGACGCTGACCTGCTCAGCATCTGAACTTAATCAGGCCCCAGTAATGACTTGGGTGCAGTACTAACAAAAAATCTGAGGGTATGTAGCTCACGCAGAATCAAGGCCAACATAATGCTTAACAGCCATCCCTTTAATATACTCTTCTATATTGACCAAAGTGAGGTGACCAAGATAGTGAAGTGGTGAGTAGGAGCCAAATGATGACCTACACCTGCAGGCATGAGGTTGAGAGAAAAGTCTCGGTTTTGCTCACTTTCATGGAGAATGAGTAACATTTTCACCACTTCTCAAAAAGTATCTAGAAAATCCTGGTTCTCTTAAAGAGCAATGGTCATCTTGGTTTTATTATCTGCAAACGATTACTTGTCAGGCACAAAAACAATCCTTTCCTTCCAGTGGAGTCCACTGAGGAGTTAATGGCATTTGTGTCACTTCTTTTCAGGGATTTAGCATTTTTATTTAGCTAATTAAAATGTGGTGTAGATGATAATCATGCCAGATTTTTTTAAACATCTTTATTGGAGTATAATTGCTTTACAATGGTGTGTTAGTTTCTGCTGTATAACAAAGTGAATCAGCTATGCATATACTTATATCCCCATATCCCCACCTCTAGGTGGTCACAAATCACTGAGCTGATCTCTCTGTGCTATGCAGTTGCTTCCCACTAGCTATCTATTTTACATTTGGTAGTGTATATATGTCAATGCTACTCTCTCATTTCGTCCCAGCTTACACTGCCTCCTACCTGTGTCCTCAAGTCCATTCTCTACATCTGTGTCTTTATTCCTGTCCTGCCCCTACGTTCATCAGAACCATTTTTTTTTTTTTTTAGATTCCATATATATGTGTTAGCATATGGTCTTTGTTACAATGGAATATTACTCAGCCATAAAAAGTAACAAAATTGAGTTATTTGTAGTGAGGTGGATGGACCCAGAGTCTGTCATACAGAGTGAAGTAAGTCAGAAAGAGTAAAACAAATGCCAGATTTGTTTTTTAAAGAATCATTCAAACACTCAAAAATGGCTTGTACCAGATTTTTATTTCTCAAAGAGTTTCTACTAAGGGAAAATTTGCTTAGATTATGCCCTCTGTCATCTTCTCAGTAAGTGTTAAATCAATGCAAAATGAGTGGATTTGTATTTCTAAAAATAACCTTTTTCACAGGAAGAAGAACTAAGGAAGAGTGGGGAAGCCAAATATGCACACTTGAGTGATGAACTTCATGTATTAATTGAAGTGTTTGCTCCACCTGGGGAAGCTTATTCACGTATGAGTCATGCGTTGGAAGAGATTAAAAAATTTCTGGTTCCCGTAAGTGCTTTTCATTTTTACAAAGATGTTTCTCATCAGTTTCTATTAAAAAATGTGCCTTTGATTTTCACTGACTTTTTAGAAAGGAAACATATTGCAGACTAATTATCTGTAGAGTTGACATGACGATTAAAATTAAAAAGAATACAAAAAGCACTTAGCACAGGACCTGGTGCCACATAATGGTGGTTTGGAAGCAGCATTTGTCTTCAGTACACTGCATGCCACACACCCATTCGTAGCCATGAAGAATAAGACAGCTAACACATAAACACAAATACGTAACTGAAGTTGTATACTTTTCTCTTGTGTCTTAATTACTTAGTAGTTGACATGTATTGTTCATAATTTTTAATTAGTAGAGAATATCTTCAGGTAGAGTGGAAGGGGAAAAAGATTAAACATAATATGTGTAACAAGACAACAATAGTGTTTGAAAATATCAAATGTATCTTATGCAATGGTATGTCAGGTACTGGCTCATTATAAAACATAATGTAAAATAATCAATACTAATAAAACTAGACATTTGTTGACATCACACAAAAATTGGAAAAATAAACTTATTGCACTATATGAGGGAAACAGAGAATGTTCATATAGTAAGGGAGCAAATTCAGGGTTGCATACTGAATAGAATTCTCTACTGATTTTCTAAGAAATAGAGGAAGATTAAATGAATGAAGCTTTCCTAAAGGTCAACAATTTAGCATTCCAGGAAGAGGTTGTTTGAATAAAAATCTTGGCATTAGGCTTGGAGCTGGGAATAAGATAATTAGAAGAGAATGCTGAGTAAAGTTTTCTGGATTGCCCTGGCAGGAGTCTTCAGTGGACAGAGAAAGAGAGAATAGCTAAGATTAATCTGTGCAATGAAGAAACACTGTAGATTTCTAAACTAAGCAATAAACTCAGAGGAAATGGTGGGTAAGATTCATTGATTGGCAGTGATTTTGATAATGGGGGAAAAAACCAGAGAATTTCATAATGGAAAAGTGTCAAAATCTAACCACATAATCTATTTATATGCCCAGTTTTAAAATTCCTGTCAAGACAAGGTTATAGAATAATCCCATACCACTCTGATTATTCCATAACTTTATATGCACAAAGAACTTCTGCACAATTTATTATCTGGTACTTATCTGAACACTTCCCTAAATAGATCCCATGTTTCTTAAGAATGAGAATGCTATGTTCTCTCTTCCTTTTACTTCTGAACTAAATGCCTGGTGCTGTTGGGTAAACAGTTTTACTATATTTAGCTCAGACCAGACCTCTGGTGATCTAGAAAAAGGCTAGGACTGCCTACATTACTAACTCATTTTGTGACTGTAGACAAGTCAGTTAAATTCTCAGAACTTTAGCTTATTCATCTTTAAAAAGAAGGTAATAATAATAGACTGACATCTGTCATAAGTAATGTGAATATTAAATGGGGTAATGCATATGAAAGGACATAGAAAATTATAAAGCACTATATATATTTTTTATTATATATAAGTAAATTGGTGTTTTAAATCTATCTTATTATTATAGTAGATAAAATCTTGGAATGACTTTTTGAGGTGAAATACATAAAATGAAATATTATCTCATTATTACATAGATTTTAGACCTAGGCTGTACGCTAGGTTAACCCTATTTTATTATAAATACCAGTAATACATCTCGCTTACTTCTTAGACCCCTTGATACTTGTAATCATTTCATTTATATCTTCTCCACTGAAATATATGCTCTATGAGGGCAGGGCTGGCAGTGTCTCTCATATTCCCATCATTTAGAGTCATACCTGGCACAATAAGTATTTGTTTGATAGATTGACTGAGGGAGTGTCTGGGGATGATGCAGGGCATTAAAACCTCATCTGCGTGTGGTCTGGGGAATAGTACCCTACAATCAAGATGCTCTCCCTAAACAGATATAGATGGAGACGGAAAATGGAAAACCTTCCTTTGGCCAGTGTGACCTGTTCCTGCTGCCTCTCGGTTTTATCTCTGCCCGTCCAACAGCTCCTCACGGTGCATCAAACACCCCAGGCTCCCTCTTCACTAAGGGCCTTTGAAGATTCTTCTCGAAAATATTGACACAGCCATCTCCTTGTCATTCAGGTCTCAACTCACATGGTAGCATTGCAGGAAATTCTTCCCTCACTACACAGTCTAAAGTAACCTCCTTATATTTGTACAGCCCTATTATATTTTGTCCATGATACCACCAGACACCCGATTTAACACTGTGATTCACTGTCCCATCATGCCCTGACCCTCTTCACTTATTTATTTTCCTCATAGCTCTTAACAACTTCATATGTACTATATATATATATATATATATATATTTTTTTTTTTTTTTACTTATTTATTGTTGGTTTTCCTGTAAAATATGTGTCATGAGGACATGGATTATTGTATCATTTCACTGCTTTATTCTCCCACCTTGAACTATGCCAAGCACATAGGAAGCGCTTAATAAATATCTTTTTCTATGAGTGAATAAGCTTTTAAAAAATAAATACTCTGATAACACTTATTGTTGAATTAGTAAATTTTACAGTCAATGAAAGCCATTCTACTTGGTAAATTTTTCCCATTTGCCTTGCTGGCCTCAGCACCAAGCAAAGGATGGCAGCTTCATTCATCACCAGAACCACAAGGGGCAAAAATTAACTGTCAGTTCTTTTTCTTTTATATGAAATCACTTGGTAATTCAGGTTTATTTTGACATTTATATTAAAGTCCATAGAAATACTCACATATCAGGATATTAATATTTACAAACATCACAGGTGAAGAATTATACCCAGTGAGAGGCAAACTAGAACAACATAGAAAGCTAATGTCAAATGGTAGGGAGGTCCACTGACATCTAATTCCTCTACACAATGAAGCATCTTTCCATGGTTAGAACTTTCATCTTCCTCTATGCTATCCACCATCTACCCAACTTCTCCTACAATGGGCTGTCATTGTCTAAGACTCCCGACTGTAGAACATACAACTCCTCATGAAACGTCTGAATGATGTCAGATGTTGGAAAACAATACAGTTTTAGTACTTTAAGTGATATGTAAGACAAATGAATGATTATTGCCATGGGAAAAATTTCCAGCTTGGTGGTTTCCATTCAGTCCTATCAAAACAAGGAGAGTGGCAGGTCAATAAAATATCAATAACTTGAACCCTGCTAATTTAATTTAATTTAAACATCTTTATTGGAGTATAATTGCTTTACAATGGTGTGTTAGTTTCTGCTTTATAACAAAGTGAATCAGCTATACATATACATATATCCCCATATCTCCTCTTTCTTGTGTCTCCCTCCCATCCTCCCTATCCCACCCCTCTAGGTGGTCACAAAGCACCAAGCTGATCTCCCTGTGCTATGTGGCTGCTTCCCACTAGCTATCTATTTTACATGTGGTAGTGCATATATGTCCATGCCACTCTCTCACTTCGTCCCAGCGTACCCTTTCCCCTCCCCGTGTCCTCAAGTCCATTCTCTACGTCTGCAATCTTTATTCCTGTCCTGCCCTTAGGTTCTTCAGAACCTTTTTTCTTCTTTTAGATTCCATGTATATGTGCTAGCATATGGTATTTGTTTTACTCTTTCTGACTTACTTTACTCTGTATGACAGACTTTGGGTCCTTCCACCTCACTGCAAATGTCTCAATTTCATTTCTTTTTATGGCTGAGTAATATTCCATTGTATATATGTGCCACATCTTCTTTATCCATTCACCTGTCGATGGATACTTAGGTTGCTTCCATGTCCTGGGTATTGTAAATAGAGATGCAATGAACATTGTGGTACATGACTCTTTTTGAATTATGGTTTTCTCAGGGTATATGCCCAGTAGTGGGGTTGCTGGTGAATGCTGCTAATTTTAAATCTTTAATGCTTTAAGAAGGTGCTATATTAAAGTTTTCCTTATATTAGCTAATTTGTCTTGCAAATACTGATTAGGAGTGTCAAATAAATTATTTGACAAATAACGACAAAAGGGCTATAAAACTCTAAACTAATAATGTGAATGCCCTTCTCTTCCCTTTATAAGCTGTAAAGGTAAACAAGCATTGTCATTATTATATTTTGTAACACTCCTTTTTTTTATAGTTCAAGCACTAGGACTGCCACAGAAGGCTGTGCAGACTGTGCCTTGCACAATGTTAGGGGCGACATTTATTAATACATCATAGTTTGTGAATGGGACTCCCTGGTATCCCCAAATACAGCTTCCTTTTTTCCAAGCCTAGCCAGCAGATTACCTTAAAATAATGGTTATATTTAATTTTCCTAAATTGGCTGACTCTCACCAGCCATTAAGTTGAATTAGTAAGTTTTACTAATGCTGAATGATTAACTCATGATTAAAACAAAATACACTATCTCATAATCAGGACTTATGAAGCCTTCAGCAAAATTCTGCCCATTGAATGTGAATTTATACATCCTTTAGTAAAAAAAGATAAAAAGAGGAGTTTCCACACAAAGAAGAAATTAGATTTAGGTCACAATAACAAATAGATTACTTTGTTACCTCCTTAAGAGTTAGTTACTGACAGAATTAAGAGATCACAGCACTCATTTCTACCAACTCTGTCACGGATGGCCTCAGACTTTCCCAGGGAGGCATGTGACCCAGCACTGTGGGATTATCAGAGTCTATTGAACGGGAAAAGTAGTATTTGTCCTGCCTGAGTTGTCTCTGATGATCGTCACTAAAGGTCTGTACCATTTAAAGAAAAGATGTGTGTGTGTGTGTGTGTGTGTGTGTGTGCGTGTATCAGATCTCAGCAAAAACACTTTCCTATAGAAAACTAGCAAATCCAGAGGGACAGTCCCAACGCCCCATGTTTAGTTCCTCTTAAATGCCAGAAAGGAAAACATGCTGTTTGAAGCATTTTTATGTCAATTATAGTAACACCAAAAGTGCCGTGAATACTCACACACACACACACACACACACATACATATAACTTTTATACTTATGTAGTTTTATATCTGTGTGTGTGTGTGTGTGTGTGTGTGTGTCAGTGTCTGTGTCCTTTGTTAGTCCTATCAGTCTCACGTACACGACTTTAAGTCAATTCAGCACAGAAAATAATGGTTCATTCCAGGTTATTTCTCTCCTGCATCAGATATCTTGGACAATGATGTGATTCTTGAAATGGGCCAATTAGGGCATATTATATAATTTCAAGTTTGAAATATTAGAAACCTATATAGGAAACCTACCAAGAGTGTGACTACAGAGGAAAAGTAAAACTCTTTTCCTCTTTATGGTAAAAGCAAATAGAGGACATTCTTGCTTTCTGTTCTTCAAAGACTGTTCAAAGACTGTAATCTTGGCTTTGAAATGGGAAAATGACACAGGCTGCTAACTGCAATTATACAGGAAAGTAAGCAGATATAAGGAAAATAAAAAAGAAAAGCAGGGTATTTTCAGTCTTGGAGATGGAAGAAGATCTAGACTTTCATGCACTGAAAAAAAATGTATAACGTTTTAGAAGATTATAAACATAATGTTTAGAAATAGATGTAATATAAATGTATAGAAATTCATGCTATGATTTGATTAAAAAGTGAAAATTTGGTCGGAGGCTTTTAGTCAGGTGAAAAGAATATAAGGAAAACAATGTATTAAATAAAAACCCACCAGCCAGCAAAAGCAATATTGATAAGTGTCAAGACCACAAGTTACGTGTGCCACAACTACTGAGCCCGTGCACCTAGAGCCCATGCTCTGAAACGAGAGAAGCCACCACAGTGAGAAGCCCGTGCACTGCTATGAAAAGTAGCCCCCACTCGTGGCAACTAGAGAAAGCCCGCAAGCAGCAGTGAAGAGCCAACGCAGCCAAAAATAAATTAATAAATATTTAAAAAAATTTTTTTAAAAAGACCACAAGTTGAGGCATGGCAGATACATTTTGTCTGGGGATGGCAGGAGTTCACAATGTAAAGCAACAACATGCAGCAGGCCAGAGAGTGATCAGGTACAGAGTAAAACAATAACATCCAATGCAGAGGGGGAAACAGAACCTGGATGTCATTCCTTCATTGTTGTGGTGGTTGTTAAAATATTGTCAAGAGTTTCCTTGGATTTCTATCTTCAAAACCAGTGAATTCCCTTTTCTTTCCCATAATTAACTATAGTCTAATAGTGTGGTAGCTAAGAGCACTAAGCACAAGCCATGCATCCGTGTAATTATTACTTGCACAGAAATGTTTCCTGTATTGCTATAGCACTATGATCATATTCTGATTATACATGCAGAATTTTATAATCATCTAATATTGAGTATTCTTATCTGATAAGTTGTAATAGATAATATAGGCCAATGACTTTAAAAGAATTAAAATTATTACTAGTTCTTAGAATAGAACTAATAATAATAATTATATAATTAATAATAATATGGCATTATTATTACTATTGACACCCAAGGCCACTTTACCATTGTTAATTGATTGACATAACCTGAAAGACAGAAGAAAGAAGCAGTGGATTCTGTGAGTGTGATTTTTCTACAAACCCTAATACAAGTGTTGTCTTACTCCTCTCCAGGACAGATAATCAAAAGTTCACTTTATGAATCTAGGGTCAGGATGTGATCATCTGCTTTCTATTTAAGAAACAATTTATCATTAATTATCTCTGGTCTCATTTGATGCCACTGCTCTGAATTCTCTAAGGCTACTCTTCATGAGCCTTGATTGCTTTTTAGATGCTGAGCATCATTCTCCAATCTCTACTAGCACCTTGATTTCATTTTGATGAGTTACTTCTTCCACACTAACTGATGTTATAATCAAAAGAACTGCTTTTGCAATCCCATATGTAGTCATTAACATGAAGGCTTAGCAGCATTCCTAAAAAGTTATCTGTGTTGTTACAGATTGTAGGTCCCAAGGATACATGCTTGATCTCGAAGGGGAGAATCTCACCTCTTAATTTTATAGGATTTTAGTGTTAAGGAAAGTCTTAGAGGATCAATAGAATGTATATTATATTCAAAACTTTACTGAATGCTAATCCTGTCAAATGCATAGGTACATAATAAGCACATGCCAACACTGACCCTGAAAATACTTTTATAGATGGACAAAATGTCTCATGATTACTGAAGAATTTGGTCCAAAGAAAGGGAACAAGGCAGAAAAGCAGCTCAATAATAAGAATCTGTTAAACAAAATATATAAATTTTAACTGAATAAATCATTCAAATAAGTAAAATAAATGGCGCTAATTAATGAAAGATGCAAGGTTTGTTTAAATAAGTAACATAAATGGTACAAGGCAAACAGTTTGTTTAAATTCAAGGAATATTTCTGAGCATCAAATGTATGCCAAGCACAATTCTAGCAATTTGTATTACATCAGCCACTGCCCTTGTAGAATTTAAGAATGAGAAAACTGTTTTCAAGACTTAAAAGATAAATATTATGGAGAAATATTGCAGAGAGAGTTGGAAATGGGAGACCAGATTGGAGAATGAGGACAGTATGGACAATAGTGATGATAGATCAGGCAACACTGATCAAACAGAAAGTGTTATTTCTAGAGTCAAGAAAAATCGACTGTTGACAAAGACTACTGCCATACAGACAATGGTGAGTTATTCATTGAGACAGAAAGTGAAAAGAGAGAAGGTGGTGGGGGGCAGAGAAAGAGAGTGTTTTGATTAGCTTCTTGACAGTGTTGATAACCCACTATTTCATATTGAAAACATATATTTTCACGCAACAAGAAAAACTTATAGAGAATACTATATTTTAAAACTGATTATTTTTGCAAAATTATGTATTCCTGAAATGTGCCTTCAACTTCTGTTTTTGCAATTAGGTCTTACTTTTTAAAGAGCTTATCTTGCAGCTCCACAAGATACAAGGTAAGCTTATTTTGAATTGCCCTTCCTTGATTAACTGATCTCATTTTGCTGTTCTGAAGCTTCTTTCAGCAAGCCACAATGGGAAATGTTTGATTCCTCCAGACAGTATTCAACTTAGATATCCAAGGAACTTGGAAGAGTCCTCATTCCCCCAAGAAATGTATCTTCTATTTCATCTCTAATTCTTGCTTTTATCCCTTTCTCTGCCTATTCTACCCAATCTCTCTACGTAGTGTATGTAAGGATGCATATACAATTCCTTAAAATACAATTACAAATGGCTTACTAGATAGTCTGTGCTCAGTATAGTACACTGGAATTGGTTTTATTTTTTTATAACCACTGTCCTTCTCCCTTATTCATTACCAACAGTTTGAGCAAATCACTTAGCTTTATGCTCATTCTCCTTTAAGAAGAGTCTTAATTTACACAATGTAGGTTTTAAGTCCAGTCAGCTCCAATTTATGATTTCAAGTTTAAATCCAGTTCAAAGCTCCCCTCATCCCTGAATTTATGGCTTGGGGCGTAGCGGTGGTGAAGGAGCTGTGAGCTGCTCATTCAGCTCCTGCCACTGTCTCCACCCCGCAGGGTCTGGTGCTCCTGGAACTTTGTGGATGGTCTTGGCAGGTGGGGTGGAAGATGTTAAGAAATTGGAGAAAGATGGGCTGTAAAACTCACCCTGTAATAACCTGGTTAGTTCGGTTGGTTGGTTGGAGTTGTACTTCACGTACTTTCCTCAGATGGGCTATTTGGATGATAGGCTACGGAATTGCTGTTGATCATCAAATATTTCTTGTCTTCCTCTCAGCCGAGTGAGCTCAGGGAGCAGTTCAGCTTCTCACAACGCAGTGCTTTCCTTTCCCGCAGTACTTCCGGCTGCAGGTCTGCCTTCCTCCTGCTCCCAGCACTGCAGGTGAGCTTTGTCCTTTCTCTCTGAACATGTGTAAGTTTACTGCACCTGTCCCCAGCATTGAAGGATTTCACCAGGATCCGCGCAGGCCCCACCCTTTCTTCATTTGCCCACGGGGACGTTGGTGAGCTCTTTCCACTGGCAGTGTTAGGTCTTTCTTTCAGGACAATTCTCTCCCCATTATTTATATATTTTCTCTATATGTTTCCCTTTTTTCTTCTTTTGTAACAACTCCTATTACTTCTGGCAAGTCTCCTGGATCTTTCTTCAAATAATCTTTTTCTAACAGTTTCTATCTTCTTATCATTTTAGTCATGTGTTCCAGAGATACGGTCTCCAAAGTCTTCTAAGCCACAAATTCAGATGAACTGTTTAGTTGGACATCACGTAGATATTGTTTTCTTGTATTTCTTCAGAAAGTACTATAACTGCATTGTCTAGGTAGTTCTTCTGTTTTTCTGTTCATGTTTATTTCTGTCCTCTCCAGCAGCTTTATTTCACTGGGCAGGTTTTCTGACTGCTTTTTTCTGCTTTCCCTCGATGTCCTTTCCTTTTGCTTCCTCCTTTCCCTTCTCATCCTGATGTAGGTCGGTTTTCTGGGGTAACTTTAGAGCTCCAAAGTGTTAGAAACTGAAATAGTCTCCCCCATATGGACCAAAAGTGCAGAACTAAGCAGGCCACCAAAAACGTGGTGAGAACCTAAAAAATGTCGTCTTGTTCTCCAGTCTCCCATCACTTTCACAGACTTGAAGCCTCACCCATTCTGGTCCTTCTTGGCCTCCCCGCCAGGGAGAATAGACATACTCCAGTGGGTCTGTGGCAGCTTTCCACTTGGATGAAGTTTAGATCCGTGCAAGACAAACTCTTTCCCAAATATCCACACCACCATGACCATTCTGAGTTATCCAACACCGGGTTTCATGTGCTCGCTCAGCCCACAGGTGATAAAAGGCCAGTCCAGTCAATTCTGTTAGCTAAGCCTCTCAGAGGTTTCAAGGCCTGACGTACACATAAGCTTCTGAGGATGTCAGCATTTATTGCCCCCAAAATATACTGCTACTTTAGAGCTGGTAAAGAAAAAAAAGGGAGCTGCATTTTGGCCACTATCTTCCCAGAATTACTGTCTTCCACAGTTAGTTTAGTTTAATGAAATCACTTTTTACTTAGCATGTGGAAAAAAGCATCCAAAGTAAGTTTATAGACACCATAGCTTTAAAATTTTAACTTTGTGTATCATGCAACACTTCTAAGATAAGTACTTTATTTTGTGACAAATTATGTATTTAAAATAAAATAATAAAACTTTCCACAGAGAAAAAGCATAGCATTCCATGAACATCTACCTCTGTAAAGACTAGATACACAGTAGTTTCCATATGTTTTGTATAGATGTTACCAATTTGATATACATGAGTTCTAATGGAGGTGTTTCCCTAATGGCAGAATTATTATGATAACCTATTTGGGAATTCAGAGCATTCATGTAAATGAAAAATTTGTCAGTAACAATTCCTATTTGCCATTAATAGCCAATTCTGAGGGTAAAATTCACTTTAATATGTTTTTCACTAGAAAAGTTAGAATGCTAGTGGTTTATTTCTGCTCTCTTTGTATACCTTCCACCTATAGATTTTTCTTTAGGGAAGGGACAGTGTGTTGGTTTAGAATCTCTGACCTGCTAGGCAATATGGTGGGTGGCTTATAGGCATTACCTTTTGTTACCCTCACAAGCCTGAGAAGGATTTGCAGTGCTCATCACATAGATGAGGAGACCAAGACTGAGCACCCACTGTAGCTACACAAGCACCCGGTGCAGCAAGACCCACCTGACATGACAGCCCAGGGCTTTCTCATTTTGGATAATAAAAGCAGAATAGAATGTCTAATATTTAATCTGGTTAAACATCTGTATTTAATTACAAATCTGTTGGTAACTGACATAAACTAGATTTAAATAAAACATAGGAGTGCTTCCCTGGTGGTGCAGTGGTTGGGAGTCCGCCTGCTGATGCAGGGGACGCGGGGTCGTGCCCTGGTCTGGGAAGATCCCACATGCCGTGGAGCGGCTAGGCCCGTGAGCCATGGCCGCTGAGCCTGCGCGTCCAGAGCCTGTGCTCGGTAACAGGAGAGGCCACAACAGTGAGAGGCCCGCGTACAGCAAAAAAAAAAAAAAAAAAAAAAAAAAAAGAAAAAATCACC
>NW_020175020.1:80384-113102 GCF_003031525.2 Neophocaena asiaeorientalis asiaeorientalis
GAAGAGGCCACAAAAGGGGGGGGCCCGCGTAAAAAAAAAAAAAAAAAAAAAAAAAAAAACATAGGAAATACTACCTTTGCATATTTCCATTTGGTATTTACCATTTGGTATTTACCAAGATCAATATGATAAATAATTACCAGAAGCTAATAATTTGCTGTTGTAAAAATGCTAATATTACACTGCAATTTTTAAGTCTATCTTCAAATCCTAATGTTTGGCAGAGATTTCTCTTAATAATGATCTCTTTCCCTATTTTGTTTATAGTTTCTCTTAGGGACTGCCAAAATAACAAATATATACCACTGGTTATTCTCAGGAATAAAAACAAAGTGCTGTTTGAAATTACCATTCCACTGCTTCATGAATGGTCCTCTTACCTGAGTAAACGAAGTTATAGATTTAACCAGTGTTCACTATGGGGAGGGCTGTTCTGTTTAATTTAGACCCTATGAGAAATGATTCATTTAGATTAGATCATAAAACCATTTACAAATAAGTAAACAGATGGGGGTGGGGGAGAGAGAGATTGAGAGTCAGAGACAGAGGCTGGAGGCAGATTCTCGTGGAAATCCTAATCAGGAAAAACAGTGATAAGACCTCACAAATAACTGCATCCTGGGTGGTCCTGGGCACTGCAGGGAATCCCAGAAGTACCTCGAACATGAAAACGTCCCGCCTCTCTGTGTGCCTGGCCACTCCTCCATGTCTCATTTACCAACCCCGCCCCTCCTCCCCCCACTTCTGCTCCCTCAGGCTTCCTGACCCCTCCCAAGCTTGTTTTTCCTTCAGAGATGGTGTTGCCTCTCTCTCTGCCCCTTGGATTTCCTTTCCGTTGTACTCTCACTGTGCCCCTTATTCTCATTCTGCATGTATCTGTGATTACTGATTCAAAGCGCACAGCTTGGAAAATTGACTTAAATATCAAAGCACTTGCAAATAAAACCTAATCTTTTTCTGTCTCGTATTTCACTGATATACTGTTACCATAAGGTATTTCTTTCTTCACTTTTTTCTCCCTTTCTTCCTTCTTTTCTTAAATTTCAGTGGAGGCATTTATCTATTTATTTCTTGTAAACATAAGGGAGAGAAATCCTACCACAGTCTAATAATTCAAACATAGCACAAAATTACAATTATAACTTCATACGTGTTGCTATATTTGTATGACTTTAACTGAACAGGATAGTTCTTAAATTTTAAAAGAAAATAGCGCAAATCCTAATTCCCTTAAAATGTATTCCAATTGAAAATACATAATTTTGATAGACCTTAGTTCATAACACTATGCCATCCATAATAAATATGTATCAAATGAATTATTTGATAGATCTCCCAAATATGTTCTTAGTGTTGCTTAAATTAGCTTGATTTTTAGAAATTATAAATATATGAATGAATAAACACCTGCTTATGCTACTATTTAGGGAGATGTTTCTTTTAAATACAGGACAGGGAGAGGCAAGAAAAAAATAAAATGTCTGAACCAGGAATATTCACCTTATTCCAGTGGTTTCATGGCCTCTTAGGTCTCACAAAATCCACCTCCCAAAAAGATGAAGTCAGGGTTAGAATGCTTGTAAAGTATGCACATATGCAGCTAAGCACAATATTAAGACTTGGAAAAAAAAAAAAGGTAAATATGTGAGATGATAGATGTAAAACAACTCAGTTGGGGGGAATTCTTTCACAATGTACACATATATCAAAGCATCACATTGTATACTTTGTATATCTTACAATTTTATTTGTCAAATATACCTCAATAAAGCTGGAAAAAAAACAAAATTTATGTTATTTATAGACCATAAAAAAAAACTTGGGCGGTCACATCCTATGAAATCATAAAGACTTTGGCTCCTTAAGATTCGGTGTCATTTTCTTCTGCTAGGTAGATCACTGTTCACTTTGAGGTCACTTTAGAAACAGATGAAACCTCCAGATACTCTGCCTAGAAAAAGGCACAGTCACCTTAATATTTTACACAAAAGTCCAGGGGATCCACATCATGGATCCAAGTTTAAGTGTCTTATGCTAGAAACATCAAATGCTTAGTATGGGAAAAGGAATTATAAAAATGCATGACTAAAACCCCATTAAAATGTTGAATTTGTTCTATATTAGAAAATTAAATGATTTATATTGAAAAGCACAGCTCATTTTGCCTCAAACTTCCTGAAGGTAATTATAATAGAAATGTAGGTTTTCTTACAGTTATCTTCTTAAATGAATGAATATTTTATCTTATGATGAGGTAATTTTACGACCAAACTGTAATTCATTACTTTTCAGCATAATTCTCACTTCCAAATTTCATTTTAATCAGGGTACAAATGCTATATCAATTTATTACATTTAGAAAGTACTTTATTCAGAGATTTATTTTCCCTCAATATCAATCATAAGACTTTCAGCAGGAGTAAAATTCTGTATACGCTGCATAAATGTGAAGTTTTACTGACTGTTGCCAACTGACCCTAAACTTCTTATCTAAGTAATAAAATCAGGAAATGTAGTTCACTATAAAAATATACACGAGTGAAGAAACTTGACTGTGTGTTGTCTATTACACTTTAGATTACTTTATTGCAGTCACTCAAACCTCCACATCATTGGAAGAGATTCTCTAAACATTATCCCTCAGAATATTGGGAGCCCCATTGCTCTCTACTTTCCTCTCAAGAAAATGTCTTAACATTCTCTGTAATAGGAAAGTTTTCCCGCAGTCCAGAGCATCCATAATTTAAATTGTACCTATTACTTATTTCTGGATCTTTGGGAATAAAAATAATTGTATAATATTATAACGAAAGAAATGTTTCCATGTATTGGTGACTGGAGTGACTGTTTTTAGGATATTATTAGGATATTAGATTTTCCACAACTCACATCCAGCCAATCTGGAAAACATCCATCCCCCCTTGCTTTGTGGCCTCTACTTACATGCATCAAGGATGGGGTTACAGGGGCAAAGGTAACTGCAGAAAATAATGTTGACCTGAAAACTAAACATCTCTCCAAATCCCACTTGACTTTTATTATCTGAGTGTAAATACTCAGAAATAGGAAAAGAGCAGGAAGCCTGATGTCCTCCTGTGCTCCTCCCAAGCCTGGCTCCAGGCCACACTGCAGCAGCCTGGAATCTGAGCCCTCTTGCCTCCTCTTAAGCCCTTCAAGGCTCCACAGGCATAAGGGCATGATTGGTCTGGGGGCAGATGTTTCAAGGGCCGTGAACCTGAACCTGGCTGCTAGCACATGGTGAACCCTAAGCCCTCACAGAAGGGTGTGGAAAAACCCTCTGAGCTCTTATCATTTGATTTCAGCATTTTCCCTATATTTTTTCCATCTCAGCTCTAGGTATTCAACATCAAACTTCCCTTTACCAAAGAGCAACAAGACTTAACTTACACTCCTCAGCCAAGTGCTGTGATTAACAAATTCTCTGCAGTTATCCATTGATATTCCTGAATTACTTATAATATAATGCAATATAAACACTAAAATATCTAAATATGTCTAGGTATCCAGATGTTTACTCATGTGTAGAACAAAATATACACATATTTGACTAAAGATTTTTTTATCCTGTTGACAGACTCTATTTTTGCCTAAACACCTGTGTAGAAATCTGCTCAAGTGGTTTTCTTTTGAAGCATTTTTCTGCCACTGCTATGTAGCTCATTCATCTGTTATTTATGTCAAAATCACTTGAAATCTAGACCAAGACAATGATTGCTTAATTTATTTTTTTAGATAACACAATGTCTATAAATCACATTAGCTAATTGTTCCTCAGAAGTTACTTTTAAAAACTTTCAAAAATCCAATCACAACAAGTAATAATAGGTTTTTAATTTCAAGGAAGAAAAACATTTTATCTTTTAGAAATAGTCATTCTACTTTCAGAAATTAAAATTTGATCAATATGCTAGTGCAGGTCTAATATGCTGGAGAGAAGTGCAAGTTGACAGTGGATGTGTTATTTGCACATGTATATGTCCCCTGTCCCCTGGAAACCCAGCTCCCTGAAGTCAGAAATCAGAGTTAGATTATACTTTACAAGCCCAGCGCTGCCTGATACCCCTACATGCACTGCAGTGCCTCAGTAAATTTTATTTTTTTAACATCTTTATTGGAGTATAATTGCTTTACAATGGTGTGTTCGTTTCTGCTTTATAACAAAGTGAATCAGTTATACATATACATATGTTCCCATATCTCTTCTCTCTTGCGTCTCCCTCCCTCCTACCCTCCCTATCCCACCCCTCTAGGTGGTCACAAACCACCGAGCTGATCTCCCTGTGCTATGCAGCTGCTTCCCAGTAGCTAGCTATTTTACGTTTGGTAGTGTAAGTAGCCTCTTGCAATGTGAAAGGTTAAAAATGTTTAACTGAATTTTTATGTTTACAAGAAATTCTTCTACAACAACATATGTATATATGATATGTGTGGGTTTCTAAAGAGCAGTGTTATCCCTCTATAACACCAATTTTGATACAGTGAACCCTAAGTAATAGAACTTTTAGGTTCACTCTTGATTTTTTTCTATAAATGGATCCATGTGGTAATGAACTGCCATACAAGGAGGTTTGGCATTTTGTGTTGCAGTGTGTTCAGAGGGAAAGGAGTACATTTCTGGATCTGGATCATAGTCTGTCTTTAGATAACATTACATTTCATAAAGTCAACTGAAAAAAATAAATTTGGCCATTCCATAGGGCAAAGTATGAGATTCTTAAAAGCTGTCTGGAGGAAACAAAGTTTTGTCAGGCTTACTTTTTAACATATTGCTAAAAAATTATTCTAACTTATAGATCACAAGTGTGGTTATCAAGAAGAAACCTTTAACTTGGATTTATCAGGGCTCATATACAGGCTTTCACATCAAAATGTGGAGGATGGGGGCGGGGCTGTAAGATTCTGCAGGCTGTGTGCCCCAAGCAGACTACATTAGGGAACTCTCTTAATTTAGAAGGGGTTAGAACACCATTTTGCAAAATATTCTGTGAAACATTCATTCTACACAGTGGTCTATGGGAAAAGAAAAAGTTAGAAGGGCCCTTCGGTCCCTTAAGTTTAGAAAATGCTGCCTTCAGTATTTCCTTCTTAGAGATTCACACCCATATTACCATTTTAAAGGCTCTGAGGGGTCCTGAAGCTTCACTACCTTTTTAACCCAGTTTGAAATATTTATTTGACCAAGTATCCCTTTGTTTAGGAAATTATCTCGCTTATTCTCAGCACACTTCAGATAACGTTATATATAAGTATCTTTGCTTATGGAAAGTGAGTCCTTACAACAATTGTATTTAACTCATCCTGAAATTTCTGGATTCTCAGGTGTTCTCTTAGATTCATAACATATTACATAACACTAAGTGCCATAATTTAGCATCACCTTAGACAATCTCATCTCACGCTCAGAACATAGTCTTAGGTAAAACAGATTGACATGGGACATTCTCTACTTGTGCACATATTTGACTGTATCAGTGTCCCCTTCAAGCATATTTACTGCCATGCTTTATTTCACTATTAAGTAACAACCAACTCAAGTGGTATTTGATAATTGAGTCCGTTGCTATCTTTGTGAGAAATAAGAACAGATTGATCAACAAATATGTTTACCATTGAGAATCTTTTCTCTTTAATCATACCTGTTTCCAAAACAACAGTTATGCATCTGATTTTCATAAAATTAACATCTTAGTTTATTGTCACAACCTAAGAGTTACCTGGCCTAAATAACTGGCATTATTTTTTGTCATAAAACAGAGATGAAAATCAATATTTTTGGCATATATCTATAATATTTATCATAAATAACTTATTTTCTGATGATAAAAATAGCCCCCCATATAGTAAACATATTTAACTTTGGGTAATTTACTAGATCTTCCCAATGTAGTAGTTATAATTTTACAGTAATTGAAAACTAATTTCACAAGCAAGTGTAGATAAACAGACACCTTTGCAAAAGCTTGACACCTCCCGCAAAAAATCTGACCTCCTGGGGTCTGCAGCCCATGGATTAGGAACAACTGCAGTGGTGCACAGAACTGGGGGCATGTGTGTTATGTTGTCTGTGTTATAACAGCAGTTTCCTGAGGATAGTCTTGGAGGTGCCCGCAGTTACTGCCTCCTCACAAGCAGATTGAGACTTGAGGTCATGTTTCTTTCTACCAAGACAGGAATCCTAAGGAGACCCCTTATTTCTTTTCACTGCCATTTATCATCCCTACCAATTCTTCTGTAAATCAGTGATAACCCAAACTAGCCCTCCGTCAGTTAGTACACAGACCAGTTTTTTTGAACTTAACTGTAAACTTTCAAAACATATGGTTATACCTTTGACTGGCAACACAACAGACCTGCCCTTCAGATCCTGCCTGATCCTGCCCAATTCCTATCAAAGCTTAGTTTTGAGACATAATGTTTACTGAAGATTGTCTATAAGATATGCTAGCCTTTAGATCATAAATAAAGTCATAAATTACTATTCCTGGAGTGTTTTCCATGGATCAGAGTCCTTAGTAGGTTCTTGGCAAAGAACATACACACACACACACACACACACACACACACACACACATACACACATGTATATACATATGCACGTATATTTGTGTATGATCACAGAGTAATATTTTATAAGAAAGCCCTATAAAATTGCCATTGTGGTTATTGTATTTATCCTATGGCCTCCACATAGTCTATTTTCAACATAGCAGCCAGAATGATCCATTTTAAACTGTCAGCAGGTTAATATGAATCCTGTGCTCAAAGCCCTACAATGGTCCCTGCTTTGGGCCGAGTAAAAGTTAAGAATTTATTATGGCCTTCAGGACTCTCTTGACCTCATGCTCTGTGATTTCCCTTTTCCCTCTGCCTCAGCCACTCTAACCTTTGCTCTTTACCTTTGTTCAGGCTGTTCATCTTTTTGAAACCCCCTCTCCTTATTTCAGCATCATAGACTTCCTCACGTTTTGCAAATCTGTGTTCAGATGTTACTTTTTCCAATGAATCTTCCCAAAATCCTTCTTGAAACTTCATCTTGCTTCCCCTGCTGGCTCTCCTGATCCCCTTACCCTGCTGTATTGTCTTATCTTTTTATAAAGTACTCATCGCCTTCTAAACCACCTTATAATTTGCTTAATTATTGGGTTTATTGTTTATTATCTGTCTTCCTTTACTAGAATGCAAGATCCAGTGATCCCTGTCTGTTTTATTTATTGACCATCACCAGAGACAAGAGAAATGCCTGGCTCATGATATGCACTCAGTAAATAATTGCCAAAGAATCATTGAATGAAAATTTGTTGTAGGGCTGTTGATGCAGCATTAATATAATGTTCACCTGCTTGAGAACCCATAAGGAAAATTCCTCTCAGTTTTCTCTTTAACTGTGACAGTGCCCACTTCCAAGTTACGGACTGACTTGAGTCCAGGCTGGGGGATAATGGAAGGTTAAAAAAGTAGAAAACTCCCCCACCAGTTCAGTGTCATTTCACGTTCTCCCCCAACATGCATGATTCTTTCTGGAGTCCTCAAATAACTGCTTCACACAGGCAGAGGGAGAGACAATGTAAGAGCCTGCTGATCACATCTGACCTGAGCCAGAATCTCTCAATGTGTTTTTTCTGCTCTTTACCTCATTAAGATCAAGTCTTTTGACTCAAAATTTGCTCTCAAATATATATAACCCTTATCAAAAATAAACTTCTGTAGAAGGAAGAAAATTGGTCATTTTCATACAGCAAATTTATTTAAATGTTTAGAATAGTTTACCTGTAGCTGAATTTTGCTGTTGTTGTGATTTTATGGAGACATACTGCTTCTTGCTGAACTGTTGCAGCTCTGACCTTTTATATTTACTTTATAAAACACATCAGTGTAAGCTAGTCATGTTTTTATTGGTCTGAGGTTCGATGTGTATATTGCTTCTGAATTATCCCACTTTATATGACCACAGCAATGCTGTGGAAAACCTCAAACTGCACATAATTGTGATTATTAACAATCAGTTACTTGATTATAAAAACTCCCTGCTTAAATGCAGTTTTCCCCATGTTGCTTCACAAATATAAATTAGAAAACCATCTTAATATGCTAATTTGTAATTTTTCCAAAAACAAGTAGAAGGTGATCAATGTTTATGGTCTTTTAAATGTCCTTTAGATAATTATGCTTTAACATTTTGTAATAGTGAACCACAACCGATTTCCAAAGATTCCACTTTTCCTTTTATAGGGTATTCTTTCACGACATAACAATTATCATGGTGTGCAGATGATTTTTTTCAGGAAACATTGGTTTATAAAGATCTTAAATATTTTAGCAAGTATTTATTTGTTTCTTTTTAAAAACACATATTCAGTGGAAGTTTAACCACATTATTTTGACTCTGAATTTTACTTATAATAAAGTCAATCTACTTTCAAAATTATAAAGACCATCTCTAAGAATGTTGTCCAATGTTATATGTCCAATATATATATTAATATGTTCTTCTTCTAAGTTAGCATTTTCAGCATGAAATAATAATTGACAGATTAATAGAATCAGTTGTATTAGTTTGAATGCATGCACCATTTGTCCAGTTGTAAATGAACTAAAATTATAACTTTAAGTTACAGATTTTTTTGTCTTACCCCGATATAGAATTTAGTTGGTGTCTGCTGATTATCCTGGGCTATTGCAATAGTTTTTGTGTGATGCTACCATAAATCCTTTCTGGAATGGGTAGTTCTTGCTAGTTGTTCCAATATCAGTAGAAGGATACAGGTCTGAAGAGACCGGGGAAGAAGGACTGGAAGATATTCAGGGTTTATAGAGTTAAGGGCCACCGATAGTCAGGAAAGATAACCAGACTAAGTAAGAAAGAATAGGAACTCTAGATCCAAGAAGGAAAGTAGGTTTCAGAGTCCAGGAGATCAGCTTAGACAAAAAAATGCATTAATTGAGGCTATAAAGAGGATGCTTCTGAGCCCTGGGATCATCACAGAGAGCCGTGAAGCTAAGTCAGAGGCCTGCAGGGTGCAGAAAAACACTTAATAGCAGGGTCACAAAATTAAGCATTCATTCTGTTCTCTACATTTATCAACCAATCTTGATAGTGACATAGTGTTTTCTGAGACAAGGGATTCTTATGTTTGGTGTTTTTTAAATGATGGGAACTAAGTCTTGGATCAACTGAAAAGGCAAAACCTATACCAAGCTGGAATATGTGAGCACAGAGGTGGGGAGTCGAGAAGTTCCTAACCGTGATATTTACACATAGTTTTTTATTATAGAGCTAAAGTTTTCTTTTTTTTTTTTTTTTGTTTTTGTTTTTTTTGCGGTACGCGGGCCTCTCACTGTTGTGGCCTCTCCCGTTGCGGAGCACAGTCTCTGGATGCGCAGGCTCAGTGGTCATGGCTCACGGGCCTAGCCACTCCACGGCATGTGGGATCTCCCCGGACTGGGGCACGAACCTGCATCCCCTGCATCGGCAGGCGGACTCTCAACCACTGTGCCACCAGGGAAGCCCTAAGGTTTACTTTTTTATTTTAATTTTCCTACTATTAGAGCTGCCATTGAAAGCAGACTTGATTTCTGTGGTGAATCTTATACTGTACTGCATTTGACCTAACCCATAACTGTACTCATATTTTTGCTTGCACTTGGCAGAGTCTACTTTCTGTTACATTTTATTCTTAATTCTGTTATATAAGAATAGTAGAAGTATCAAGAAAATAGACTGTATAATCTTATGAAACCCTTATTGACTTTCCCATTGACTTTTCCAATTTCCCTGCAGAAATTGTTTCTATCGGTGTTTTAATTTCATGTGAGCTGAATGACAGGAAGTAAAGAGATTTCAGCAGATGGTTGCCACAAACTACATACCACATTTCAGAACTGGTCTACAGAACTCTGCAGCTTGGCAGTGTGTGGTGGCTCATTTTACTGCCTGTTAATGCCAAAAGAAATCTGTGTTTTTCCATTTCATCTATTGTCTGACTTTATTAAGAGCTACCAAATTTGATTTACTTATGTCTGATGTATCCATAAAATTTAAATTCAAGAAGTTTTGCAAGTCAATATTTCTTATTTGCATTAACTGAAATTTCATGACATTTAAGATTAAATATTTAAAGAAACTACTGATAGTTTTAAATATGATTTTCAATAGGCAGTCCTTAAATGCAGGTAGTTGAAAGCATTGGCAAGTGATGTGGTTACTAACAGTATGCTGTTATATTTTTAATCCAAATCAATATTTCCATCCTTAAGGATCTCATCCAATAATTCCCTGTGAAGTAGGAGGCAGTGTGTATTACCTGTTAAATGTAAAGGCAGAGATGGTGGATCAGAAGACTGGGGAGATGTAAAAACCTTGAAATACTTGTGGACAGCAGGAGATACTAGGAAAATCCTAAAACATTTGAAGAACCAGGTGCTGTTGGGTGGCATTAGGTGAGGTTATTGTGGCACCATTGATGTTGAAGTGCGTCTTTCTGCAGCTCTGTCTGTCCCTCCAGCTGCCACAGAAACCTGAGTGTGGATGCTAAGGGGTAGAGATTTATATTGGCCCATAGTTAGGTTTGTGTTAGGTGGATTTTAGGTAGAGCCAAGAGCCAAGAAAATTGAAAGCATTGTTAAGGTCATGATTTGAATCACAGATCATGGGGTCAAAGTTCAACAGAGGAGGGAGTAAAGCAGAAGGCAGGAGGGTTACAATAAAGAGAAGAAATTAGAATAGGGTTTTAAATTTTAAGAAAAGAACAATGCTGTAGAAGTAAGAACACCTAAGACAGTATAGGAGAAAACTTGTAAACAGGAATGATGGAGCTTAAATGGAATGTTTAACAAGTGAATGGAGTAATACAAGGTCAAGAGTGTAACCATAAGAATGTGTGTTGAAGTGGAACAGAAGTAGACAGCACTGTGGTGAGATTGTCATATGGCTATTTGAAATCTTTTGTGTTAGTGAATGTTTTGTTGGAATAAGGCAAACTTTAAAGTCACAAATGAATGAATACATCTACAAGGCTTATGAAAACAGCATATGAAAAAATGTGGTCAAATGGCCTTCTCCTTAAGAGTGTGGGCATTTTTTTTTTTTAAAGAAGATGTTGGTGGTAGGAGTTTATTAATTAATTAATTTATTTTTGCTGTGTTGTGTCTTCGTTTCTGTGTGAGGGCTTTCTCTAGTTGTGGCAAGCGGGGGCCACTCTCAGTCGCGGTGCATAGGTTTCTCACTATGGTGGCCTCTCTTGCTGTGGAGCACAGGCTCCAGACGCGCAGTCTCAGTAGTTGTGGCTCACGGGCCTAGTTGCTCCGCGTCATGTGGGATCCTTCCAGACCAGGGCTCAAACCCGTGTCCCCTGCATTAGCAGGCAGATTCTCAACCACTGCAGCACCAGGGAAACCCTACTGTATTTTTTTAAACCCACAAAATTGTTTGAAAAGTCACACTGGCTTGGTCAAAGTAAGAATATATGGAGTCTGAATGGTATCTTAAGCTGCAATTTACTCACCTTTAAAACAGAAATGATGTGTAACAGGAACTAACATAGTGTTGTATATCAATTATACTTCATAAGGAAACAAACAAACAAAGACTCATACAGAAAGAGACTATATTTGTGTTTACCAGAGACAGGGAGGTGGGGGGAGGGGAAATTGGGTGAAAGCGGTCGAAGGTACAAACTTCCAGTTATGAGATAAATACGTACTAGGGATATAATGTACAACATGATAATTAACATTGCTCCATGTTATATATGAAAGTTAGGAGAGTAAATCCTAAGACCTCTCATCACAAGAAAAAAAAATTGCTTCTATTTCTTTAATGTTGTACCTATACAAGATGATGGATTTTCACTAAACTTTCTGTGATAATCATTTCATGATGCATGTAGTCAAATTATGTTGTACACCTTAGACTTACACAGTGCTGTATGTCAATTATATCTCAATAAAACTGCAAGAATAAAACAGAAATGATAATAACTTTCCTACCTTTCACTGAGCCACTGTGAATCTCCAGTTACCTAATATATATGAAAGTGTTTTGAAAATACTAGATAAATATAAGATTTCATATTGAATGAAATATATAACACATTTTGGAATTTTTTTAAAGTTATAATACCAGATATGAATAGGTTTTTTTTTTAACTTTGAGTCTATGTCATTATTTATTTTATTTTATACTGAGGTAACATTGGTTTACAACATTATATGTTTCAGCTATACATTATAAATCTGCTTCTGTATATGCTACAGTGTGCTCACCACCAAAAATTTAGTTTCCATCTGTCACCATACTGTTGATCATTGTACCCATTTTGTCCTCCCCCCTGCCCCTTCCCCTCTAGTACCCACTACTACTCTCTACTCTGATCTACATGTTTGTTTTCTTTTATTAATTTATTTTTGGTTTTGGTTTGTTTGTTTTTTATAGTCCATGTATGAGTGAAATCATATGGTATTAGTCTTTCTAGTTCAGACTTTTTTCACTTACCACAATACCCTCAAGGTCCATCCATGTTGTAGCAAATGGAAGATTTCTTCTTTTTATGGCTGAGTAATATTCCATTATATATATCATGTCTTCTTGATCTATTTATCTGTTGATAGACATATAGGTTGTTTCCATAACTTGACTACTGTAAATAATGCAGCATAGGGGGGCTGCATATATCTTTTTGAATTAGTGTTTAAGTATTTTTCAGATAAATACCCAGAAGTGGGATATCTGTGTCATAGAGTAGTTTTATTCTTAATTTTCTGAGGAACCTCCATACTGTTTTCCACAATGGAACAGAAATGGGAACCAAGAAATAAACTTACACATACATGGACAATTAATTTATGACAGTGGAGCGAAGACCATACAATGGAGAATAGTCTCTTCAATAAATGGTATTGGGAAAGCTGAACAACTACATGCAAAAAAAAGAAAAAAAGAAAAAAAAAAAGGAAAAGGAACTAGAAGACTATCTCACACCATACACAGAAATCAACCCAAAATTGATTAAATATTTGAATATGAGACCTAAAGCCATAAAATTCCTAGAAGGAAACATGTGCAGTATGTTCTTTGACATTGGTTTTAGCAATGTCTTTCAAGGTATGTCTCCTCAGGCAAAGGAACAAAAACAAAAATGAGCAAATGGGATGACATCAAGCTAAAAGCTTTTGCAGAGCAAAGGAAACCATTAAGAAAATGAAAAGACAACCAAATGAATGAGGAGATATTTGCAAATCATATATCCAATAAAGGGTCAATATCCAAAATATATAAAAAATTCATGCAGGAGGGAGCTTCAAGATGGCGGAAAAGTAAGACATGGAGAGCACCTTCCTCCCCAGAGATACATCAGAAATACATCTACATGTGGAGCAACCCCTACAGCACACCTACTGGACGCTGGCAGAAGACCTCAGACCTCCCAAAAGGCAAGAATCTCCCTCACATACCTGGGTAGGGCAAAAGAAAAAGGAAAAAACAGAGATGAAAGAATAGGGACAGGACCTGCACCAGTGGGAGGGAGCTGTGAAGGAGGAAAGGTTTCCACACACTAGGAAGGCCTTTCACGGGCAGAGACTATGGGTGGAGGAGGGGTAAGCTTCGGAGCTATGGAGGAGAGCACAGAAACAGGGGTTGGGAGGGCAAAGTGGAGAGATTCCCACACAGAGGATCGGTGCCGACCAGCACTCACCAGCCCAAGAGGCTTGTCTGCTCACCCACCAGGACGGGTTGGGTCTGGGAGCTGAGGCTCTGGCTTCAGAGGTTGGATCCCAGGGAAAGGACTGGGGTTGGCTGTGTGAACACAGCCTGAAGGGGGCTAGTGCACCACAGCTAGCGAGGAGTGTGTCTGGAAAACGGTCTGAAGCTGCCGAAGAGGCAAGAGACATTTTCTTGCCTCTTTGTTTCACAGTGTGCAAGGAGAGGGAATTAAGAGTGCTGTTTAAACAAGCTCCAGAGATGGGTGTGAGCCGTGGCTACCAGTGTGGACCCCAGAGACAGGTATGAAATGCTAAGGCTGCTGCTGCAGCCACCAAGAAGTCTGTGCGCAAGCACAGGTCACTATCCACACCTCCCCTCCTGGGAGCCTGTGCAGCCCGCCACCGCCAGGATGCCGTGATCAGGGAAAACTTCCCAGGGAGAACACATGGCACCTCAGGCTGTTGCAATGTCATGTGGGCCTCTGCTGCCACAGGCTCACCCCGCATTCCATACACCCCTCCCTCCACCCAGCCTGAACGAGGCAGAGCCCCCCTAATCAGCTACTCCTTTAACCCCATCCTGTCTGAGCGGGAACAGATGCCCTCAGGCAACTTACATGCAAAGGCAGGGCCAAATCCAAAGCTGAACACCAGCTTCTTCCAAAGCTGTGCGAACAAAAAAGAGAAAGGGAAATCTTTCCCAGCAGCCTCAGAAGCAGTGGATTAAATTTCCACAATCAACTTGGTATACCCTGCATCTGTGGAATACCTGAATAGACAACGAATCATCCCAAATTGAGGTGATGGACTTTGGGAGCAACAATATATATTTTTTTCCCGTTTTCTCTTTTAACGTGTGGATGACAGGGTCTTGGTGTTCCAGCCAGGAGTCAGGGCTGCGCCTCTGAGGTGGGAGAGCCGAGATCAGGACATTGGTCCACCAGAGACCTCCCTGATCCACGTAATATGGACAGTGAAAATCTCCCAGAGATCTCTACCTCAATGCCAAGACCCAGCTCTACTCAACGACCAGCAAGCTATAGTGCTGGACACCCTATGCCAAACAACTAACAAGACAGGAACACAACCCCACCCATTAGCAGAGAGGCTGCCTAAAAGCATAATAAGGTCACTGACACCCCAAAACACACCACCAGATGCAGTCCTGCCTACCAGAAAGACAAGATCCAGCCTCATCCACCAGAACTCAGGCACCAGTCCCCTCCACCAGGAAGTGTACACAACCCACTGAACCAACCTTAGCCAATGGGGGCAGACACCATAAACAACGGGAACTACAAACCTGCAGCCTGCGAAAAGGAGACCCCAAATACAGTAAATTAAGTAAAATGAGAAGACAGAGAAACACACAGCAGATGAAGGAGCAGGGTTAAAAAATGCACCAGACCTAATAAATGAAGAGGAAATAAGCAGTCTACCTGAAAAAGAATTCAGAATAATGATAGTAAAGATGATCCAAAATCTTGGAAACAGAATGGAGAAAATACAAGAAACGTTTAACAAGGACCTAAAGAAATAAAGAGCAAACAAACAATGATGAACAACACAATAAATGAAATTAAAAATTCTCTAAAAGGAATCGAGAGCAGAATAATTGAGGCAGGAGAACAGATAAGGGACTTGGAAGATAAAATAGTGGAAATAACTACTGCAGAGCAGAATAAAGAAAAAAGAATGAACAGATTTGAGGACAGCCTAAGAGACCTCTAGGACAATATTAAATGCATCAACATTCGAATTATTGGAGTGCCAGAAGAAAAAGAGAAAAAGAAAGGGACTGAGAAAATATGGAAAATTACCTTAACAGTAAACGGATTATATGCTCCAACCAAAAGACATAGACTGGCTGAATGGATACAAAAATAAGACCCATAATATATGCAGTCTACAAGAGACCCACTTCAGACCTTGGGACACATACAGACTGAAAGTGAGGGGTTGGAAAAAGGTATTCCATGCAAATGGAAATCAAAAGAAAGCTGGAGCAGCAATTCTCATATCAGACAAAATAGACTTTAAAACAAAGACTATTACAAGAGAAAAAGAAGAATGCTACATAATGATCAAGGGATCAATCCAAGAAGATGTAACAATCGTAAATATTTATGCACCCAACATAGGAGCACCTCAATACATAAGGCAAATACTAACAGCCATAAAAGGGGAAATCGACAGTAACACAATCATAGTAGGGGACTTTAACACCCCACTTTCACCAATGGACAGATCGTCCAAAATGAAAATAAATAAGGAAACACAAGCTTTAAATGATACATTAAACAAGATGGACTTAATTGATATTTATAGTACATTCCATCGAAACACAACAGAATACACTTTCTTCTCAAGTGCTCATGGAACATTTTCCAGGATACCCCATATCTTGGGTCACAAATCAAACCTTGAAAATTGACATCATATCAAGTATCTTTTCCAACCACAATGCTGTGAGCCTAGATATCAATTACATGAAAAAATCTGTAAAAAGTACAAACACTTGGAGGCTAAACAATACACTACTTAATAACCAAGAGATCACTGAGAAATCAAAGACGAAATAAAAAAAAATACCTAGAAACAAATGACAATGAAAACACGATGACCCAAAACCTAAGGGATGAAGCAAGAGCAGTTCTAAGAGGGAAGATTATAGTAATACAATCCTACCTTAAGAAAGAAGAAACATCTCAAATAAACAACCTGAACTTACACCTAAAACAGTTAAAGAAAGAACAACAAAAAACCCCAAAAGTTAGCAGAAGGAAAGAAATCATAAAGATGAGACCGGAAATGAATGAAAAAGAAATGACGGAAACAGAGCAAAGATCAATAAAACTAAAAGCTGGTTCTTTGAGAAGATAAGCAAAATTGATAAACCATTAGCCAGATTTATCAAGAAAAAAAGGGAGAAGACTCAAATCAATAGAAGTAGAAATGAAAAAGGAGAAGTAACAACTGACACTGCAGAAATACAAAGAAACAACCGACACTGCAGAAATACAAAGGATCATGAGAGATTACTACAAGCAACTCTATGCCAATAAAATGGACAACCTGGAAGAAATGGACAAATTCTTAGACAAGCACAACATTCCGAGACTGAACCAGGAAGATATAGATAATATAAACAGACCAATCACAAGCACTGAAATTGAGACTGTGATTAAAATCTTCCAACAAACAAAAGCCCAGGACCCGATGGCTTCACAGGTGAATTCTATCAAACATTAAGAGAACTGCTAACACCTGTCCTTCTCAAACTCTTCAAAAATATAGCAGAGGGAGGAACACTCCCAAACTCATTCTACGAGGCCACCATCACACTGATACCAAAGCCAGACAAAGATGTCACAAAGAAAGAAAACTATAGGCCAATATCAACGATGAACATAGATGCAAAAATCCTCAACAAAATACTAGCAAACAGAATCCAACAGCACATTAAACGGATCATACACCATGATCAAATGAGGTTTATCCCTGGAATGCAAGGATTCTTCAACATATGCAAATCAATCAATTTTATACACCATATTAACAAATTCAAGAATAAAATTATATGATCATCTCAATAGAGGCAGAAAAATCTTTCGACAAAATTCAACACCCATTTATGATAAAAACCCACCAGAAAGTAGGCATACAGGTAACTTACCTCAACATAATAAAGACCATATATGACAAACCCACAGCCAACATCATCCTCAATGAAAACTGAAACCATTTCCACTAAGATCAAGATAAAACAAGGTTGCCCACTCTCACCACTATTATTCAACACTCCTTTGGAAGTTTTAGCCACAGCAATCAGAGAAGAAAAAGAAATAAAAGGAATCCAAATTGGAAAATAAGAAGTAAAGCTGTCACTGTTTGCAGATGACGTGATACTCTACATAGAGCATCCTAAAGACTGTACCAGAAAAGTCCTAGAGCTAAACAATGAATTTGGTAAAGTAGCAGCATACAAAATTAATGCACAGATCACTTTCATTCTTATACACTAATGATGAAAAATCTGAATGTGAAATTAAGGAAACATTCCTATTTACCATTGGAACAAAAAGAATAAAATACCTAGGAATAAACCTACCTAAGGAGACAAAAGACCTGTATGCAGAGAACTATAAGACACTGATGAAAGAAATTAAAGATGATACAAATAGATGGAGAGATATACCATGTTCTTAGATTGGAAAAATCAATATTGTGAAAATGATTATACTACCCAAAGCAACCTACAGATTCAGTACAATCCCTACCAAACTACCAATGTCGTTTTTCACAGAACTAGAACAAAAAATTTCACAATGTGTGGAAGCACTTAAAAGCCCAAATAGCCAAAGCAATCTTGAGAAAGAAAAACGGAGCTGGAGGAATAGCTGACACATATATATGGAATTAAAAAAAAAAAAAAAGATCATGAAGACCCTAGGGACAGGATGGGAATAAAGACACAGACCTACTGGAGAATGGACTTGAGGACAAGGGAGGGGGAAGGTAAGCTGTGACAAAATGAGAGAGTGGCATGGACGTATATACACTACCAAATGTAAAACCAATAGCTGGTGGGAAGCAGCTGCATAGCACAGGGAGATCAGCTCAGTGCATTGTGATCATCTAGAGGGGTTGAATAAGGAGTGTGGGAGGGAGAGAGATGCAAGAGGGAAAAGATATGGGATATATGTATAAATATAGCTGATTTACTGTTATTAAACAGAAACTAACACATCATTGTAAAGCAATTATGCTCCAATAAAGATGTTAAAAAAAATAAAAGAATTCATTCAATTCAACTACAACAAACAACTTGTTTAAAAAATGGGCAGAGGAGCACTCTCACTACTTCTGCTAAACATAATATTGGAAGTCCTAACCACAGCAATCAGACAAGAAAAAGAAATGAAGGGCATCCAAATTGGAAGGGAAGAGGTAAAACTGTCACTATTTGCAGATGCCATGATACTCTACGTAGAGAACTCTAAAACCTCCACACAAAAATTAGAACTAATAAATGAATTCAGCAAGGTAGCAGGGTGCAAGATTAATATACAGAAATATGTTGCATTTCTTTACACTAATAATGAAACATCAGAAGAGAAAGTAAAAAAAAAAAATCTCATGGAATAGTCTATAAACTTATAAAAATAATATTGAAACAGTAATTATTAACTTTGAATTTGTATTCAGTGCATGCAATGAATAGTCTTGAAAGTCTAAATTGAGAAAATTAAAAAAAAATTATAGCAAGATGATAGAAAAAAGATTAGGTAGAAAATTCAGAAATGTTTTATGATTCCTGTCTTCAATGTGTTGACCCTATTGTCCCTAGTCAGGTAACCCTCATTGTGCTTCTGACTTGTATATCTCCCAGTTTGCCTTTGCAATACAGTGTTTTTAATTGAAAAGCTCTTATAATTAATACTTTAAAAGTAGTTAGTTTAAGTCATCACTCAAAAGTGAAAAAATGGAAAAAATGCTCTGCTTATATATTTTTATGATTAGCTGTTAATAAAAATGAACTGGAAAATGTTTATGGAGTCTTATGAATTTTGCCTTAGTCATAAACATCAAAAACATTGATGGCAGTCAATTATACTATTATACTATAATTATACCATTATAGTATATTATAGCATTGTTGGAACCCTCCAATACAATGTGTTGGGTATAATTACAGAATTCTGGTAAATAGAATTGGTCTAAGGAGTGGTTTCCTTTTATTATAGAGGTAATGTTTTACTTCACTTTAGCAAGGCTATTTGAACTGCAAAAACTATAATTATAGAGCCTCTCTAATGTGTATTTTTAACTTCTCTGATGGTATGCCAAAAAATAAATCCTCAATAAGGGAGTGAAGGATTACTCATATAGACACTGATGTGGTAAACACCTTTTATTCACTTCAGGTTAAACTGTACATTTTAAACATGGTTATAGATAGCTCTGTAAAGGTCACTTTATGGCCGCTGACCCAAGATCGGTGCATTCTGTAAAGGTATTCAGTAATTTACTCTGTATGCTGATTTTCTAATCCTAACTTTGAATGTCTTAAAGTACCCTCCTCAGAAGCTAATACAGTGAAGGAACTGGTGAGTGGGCATGGCAGGATGTTGTACAAATGCCCTGTATTCTTGACCATTATGTTAGGAAGCAAGTTTTCAAGTATTTTCTTAAGAAATGCTTTGATGAAAAAAAAAAAGCAATACTAGACCATTTTTAGTACAATGCTAGTACAGAAAAAAAAGTTAATTTTTAAAAACTGAAATGTGCTGTTTTGCATGTCAATTAAAGTGACTGATAGATTGATAACTATAAATTATCCAGTCACTCCCTCACCCCCCAATATTTTGGAGATCCTGTTAAAGTCCCTCCAAAGCCCTCTTCTCCAAAGGGATTTACTTCCTGTTTGCACATGGAACCGTTTTACAATTTCACATCTACTTTTTTAAGGCAGCAAAGACACTTTGTCTACAGTAATTTTCTTAGTATGAAAAACTGACCCCAGTACAGGTTAACTGATATAAAACAAAGTTTCTCTTACTCATTTTTGCCCATTTTTGAATAATGCTTCCAGTTTTGTACTTTCAGATAAAAGAGCATAGAACAAAGCAGAAATAGCATGAATTTGCTACAAATCTCTGTGCCACCTCATGCCTTAAGCTTGTCTTGGGGAAAAACCCAAAAGACATGGACAGCTTACCTCTGGGCCTTTGTGTATGCCTGTGATAATTGTTACTTCAGTCACCTCAAATTTGTGCCTGGCAATATTAGTGAGATTTCATTATAAACATCACTAGAATTAACCTGAGTACCCAGCATATTTAAGCTTATATATCCATAAACAAAGAACTACAATGGTACAAAAAAAAATGACAGTGGAACTCAGATTCCTTCCCTTCTCTAAGGAGCAGTGACATTTAGCCTCACCTCAAGGGAAAATCAACTTAAAGGAAATATCACTTAAAATCCTCAAGGGATGTCTTATCTTATACACTCTAAGTCTTGTAAAGACAAATGATCCTAACCCCAGAGAGGGGAATAAACCAAAAGCTGAAATAAATAAAGATTAGACAGTTTCATAGAGAATATGCACTTTCCTAACAGTGTGAAGTATATTAACACAGAATTCAGAACTGCATCAACATCATTGATTGATCAGGGGAACAGACGGTAGCTCTATCTATATGGAGAAAGATGTCTAGGATTAAGAGTTTTGGAACATCTGGATGTTAGCTTTTACTGAGCTTTTAAACACTCTACTATCTTAATTCTGTAAATTCATTTCCTAGCATCTGTTTCAGAAGGAAGTTGATGATATCAGTAGTGATTACTATACGATCATTTACACCAGAGCAATATATTGAATTTTCAACATCAGCACTTACTGTTAAATAGCAAGCCATTCAACTCTTGGAGATGTACTGTATCCAAGGGAAGAGAATTAAGATACAACAAGATAGAATTTTCACACAGAGAGTCTTTTCTGACAGTATATCAGCTGTCATCCAATGAGCTTGCAAAGACAGCAATTCTCCAAAATACAAGAGTTTTCAGTAACACAGCCACCCACCTTCCTGCTGATTCTGTTATTAGGCTTCCTTTTTTGAAAGAAATAACAACAATAGCAACCACCAGTGTGTTTGATTCCTTTCAGGCTGTTCAGCTGTAATAGAACACTACATTCTGGTTTTGAATATTTTGTTGATAAACCTGCTAACTCAAGAAATTGAGTTTTGTTTTTTTTTCTAACAATTCAAGAAATTGTCCTTTTAAACAATTAAACTAGCTATAGGGCTTCCCTGGTGGTGCAGTGGTTAAGAATCCACCTGCCAATGCAGGGGACATGGGTTGGAGCCCTGGTCTGGGAAGATCTCACATGGTGCGGAGTACATAAGTCCGTTCATCACAACTGCTGAGCCTGCGCTCTAGACCCTGCGAGCCACAAATACTGAGCCTGCGTGCCACAATTACTGAAGCCTGCATGCCTAGAGCACATGCTCTGCAACAAAAGAAGCCACTGCAATGAGAAGACCGTGCATCGCAATGAAGACTAGACCCAGCTCGCTGCAACTAGAGAAATATCATGCAGCTACAAAGACCCAGCACAGCCAAAAATAAATTTTAAAAAATTAATTTAAAAAAAAAGCCTAGCTGGGCTTCCCTGGTGGCGCAGTGGTTGAGAGTCCGCCTGCCGATGCAGGGGACACGGGTTCGTGCCCTGGTCCAGGAAGATCCCACATGCCGTGGAGCGGCTAGGCCCATGAGCCATGGCCCCTGAGCCTGCGCGTCCAGAGCCTGTGCTCCGCAACGGGAGAGGTCACCACAGTAAGAAGCCCGCGTACCGCAAAAAACAAAAACAAAAACAAAAACAAAAAAACTAGCTATAGGTAATATTACCATTTCTGTTTCAAGTTTAAAACATGAGGTAGAAGAATGGTTGATAAAACAATTTATAGGCATTTTTGCCTTTAGAAAGATATAGTTAAACCTGAAAAATATTTATACCTGAGAATGTAAATAAATTGTTGGGGGTATGGATTATTCTTTTAATATGTAGTCTAAATAATTTAATATAAATACACAAGAACATTGGACTGCATAATTGTGAAATATTACCTATAGATTTCTAACAGACTGATCTCAACTTTCCTATTTGAGACAATGTCTTTCACTAAGGGAAGGTCATTCCGTGTGTCCACTTTTAAAAACATAAAATATATGGTACAAAGAACACAGGAATATTAATCAATGTGACTTTTACTGCCGATGCAGGGGACACGGGTTCGTGCCCTGGTCCAGGAAGATCCCACATGCCGTGGAGCGGCTAGGCCCATGAGCCATGGCCCCTGAGCCTGCGCGTCCAGAGCCTGTGCTCCGCAACGGGAGAGGTCACCACAGTAAGAAGCCCGCGTACCGCAAAAAACAAAAACAAAAACAAAAACAAAAAAACTAGCTATAGGTAATATTACCATTTCTGTTTCAAGTTTAAAACATGAGGTAGAAGAATGGTTGATAAAACAATTTATAGGCATTTTTGCCTTTAGAAAGATATAGTTAAACCTGAAAAATATTTATACCTGAGAATGTAAATAAATTGTTGGGGGTATGGATTATTCTTTTAATATGTAGTCTAAATAATTTAATATAAATACACAAGAACATTGGACTGCATAATTGTGAAATATTACCTATAGATTTCTAACAGACTGATCTCAACTTTCCTATTTGAGACAATGTCTTTCACTAAGGGAAGGTCATTCCGTGTGTCCACTTTTAAAAACATAAAATATATGGTACAAAGAACACAGGAATATTAATCAATGTGACTTTTAGGGATATAGGGGACAAATAAACCTCCCTCTCTCCTCCTCCTGAGTTCAAAACAGATTGAGAAACAATTTGCAAGCTAAAATACCACCAGCTTTATTTAAGACAAATTGTGTGGCTTGAAATCTTCAGCCAAAAGGGCTTGATAATATTCACCCCTAATTAAACAGAATTACCACCTATTCTGTGGGGCAGTAGGACAATCCCATACTTCCCCTGAGGAATATGCTTCTGGCATGTGGAAAGGTGAGGCTGTCCCCTGGAGGAAGGCTGACTCTCAACAGAGGGAAAGAAGAAAGGGCTGAGCCACAGTCTAGTTCTTTCTCACAAATCAGCTCAGTCACTGTACCTCCCAAGGTGATAGAGGGTGGAAAGACCAGGAGTTTTCTTCTTACTGAGGACTTTCCTCATGGAACCATGAAAAGTGGGGTGTGAGGGCTTGCAACGCTGTTATTCTCACCACCACAATCAACGCTAACACCACAACCACCTTTTTGTGAGGGCTTATAATGTGTGATGTATTAACTGCTTATCATGCATTATCTCTAACTTAATCCTCACAGTGACACTTTATGGCAATAATTAGAATCTCCATTTTACAAAAAAATTAATTGGATGACAAAGTTTGGGAAATTGCTCAGAGATGCATAGATGGTTGGATATGCTAGACTCATCACTTTTATTCTTTAATTGCCAGGATGACACTTCTATAATTTAAAGAAATGGCAATCAAATGGCAAACGTATAAATATATTTTTAACATTGACTAGTATTTTCTTCAGCTAAAAAAGAGAACTATGGATTTTAAATCACTCTTTCAATGTTATTGGTTATAAAAATACAATGATACAAATCACACAGGTAGAATAATGAATAAATATTTTTTAAAAGTTGGCTCAAAGACCATTTAGCTAGCTACATATATCATTTATCTGTACAAATGTCCTGATATTTGCTTGCATTTTATATAATTAGTGTTTCTTATAGTCATTTGCCTTCCCAGAATAGTTTCTTCCCAAGTATCTTTGCAGTATAAAATTTAACTAAGTGCAAGCCTTCAGACCCTTTGTTTTCTTTAATATTGTTCTTAGGTGAATTATTAGAAAATTATTTTCTCTGCATTTCTATGCAATATGCATTACGTATTGTGATTTAGGATACTCATGTATGCTAACATGAAATAAAATTTCCATAATACATATGCTTACTGTTTGCAGTATACACCAAAAATTCACATTTTCCCTATTCATTCTTTATTTCATTCTTTATTTAAAATGCTTGTCAAAACTTGCCAGGTTGGATTTTTGTTTCATCCTTGATGTGTGACCCACACTGTCCTGGACTGCAATGTTTTTTTGTTTTTTTTTCCATTAGGGACTCTTGGCTGCAAAGTCAAAAATCACATTCTCCCTTCACTTTCCACTCATGTTTTACCCCTTACCAAAAAAACTCACTTGTTCATTCACAATCTCTCTGCCTCATACCACAGAACTTAATTCAACAAGTATTTTGTGAGCTTTTCACTTTTTCAGGAACTGTGTCAGGAACTGGATCCATCAGAAGAATTGTCAATGTCTGTGTCCTGGGAGTGAGAAATGAATTGTGCAGTGTTGATAATAGTGAGATTGGATTACCTTGTGCAGCCTTTTCCAAATTGAGCTCTGTCGATATTTCCTTTGCCAATCCCCATTAACATACACGAGAGCACCTAACTCAATTTTGCAGACGTCATATATTAGATAGTAGTAGGAAATAGATGATTGTCAGCTGTCTAATGTCAGTGGGTAAGTTTTAATCCACAAAGACTGACACAGAGTTTTACCTTGAAGTTTTGATGAAATCATCCTTGATTTTTTTTAACATCTTTATTGGAGTATAATTGCTTTACAATGTTGTGTTAGTTTCTGCTTTATAACAAAGTGAATCAGTTATACATATACATATGCTCCCATATCTCTTCCCTCATGCGTCTCCCTCCCTCCGACCCTCCCTATCCCACAGCTCTAGGTGGTCAAAAAGGACAGAGCTGATCTCCCTGTGCTATGAGGCTGCTTCCCACTAGTATCTATTTTACATTCGGTAGTGTATACATGTCCATGCCACTCTCTCACTTTGTCACAGCTTACCCTTACCCCTCCCCATATCCTCAAGTCCATTCTCTAGTAGTCTGTATCTTTATTCCCTTCTTGTCCCTAGGCTCTTCATGACCTTTTTTTCCCTTAGATTCCATATATATGTGTAAGCATACGGTACTTGTTTTTCTCTTTCTGACTTACCTCACTCTGTATGATAGTCTCTAGGTCCATCCACCTCATTACAAATAACTCAATTTCATTCCTTTTTATGGCTGAGTAATATTCCATTGTATGTATGTGCCACATCTTCTTTATCCATTCATCCGATGATGGACACTTAGGTTGCTACAAAAAGAATGAAGTATCTAGGAATAAACCTACCTAGGGAGACAAAAGACCTGTATGCAGAAAATTATAAGACACTGATAAAAGAAATTAAAGATGATACAAGTATATGGAGAGATATACCATATTCTTGGGTTGGAAGAATCAACATTGTGAAAATAAGTCTACTACCCAAAGCAATCTACAGATTCAATGCAATCCCTATCAAACTACCACTGGCATTTTTCTCAGAACTAGAACAAAATGTTTCACAATTTGTATGGAAATGCAAAAGACCCCGAATAGCCAAAGCAATCTTGAGAACGCAAAAAGGAGGTGGAGGAATCAGGCTCCCTGACTTCAGACTATACTACAAAGCTACAGTAATCAAGACAGTATGGTACTGGCACAAAAACAGAAAGATAGATCAATGGAACAGGATAGAAAGCCCAGAGATAAACCCACGCACATATGGACACCTTATCTTTGATAAAGAAGGCAAAAATATACAGTGGAGAAAAGACAGCCTCTTCAATAAGTGATGCTGGGAAACCTGGACAACTACATGTAAAAGAATGAAATTAGAACACTCCCTAACACCATACACAAAAATAAACTCAAAATGGATTAAAGACATAAATGTAAGGTCAGACACTATAAAACTTTTAGAGGAAAACAGGTAAAACACTATGACATAAATCACAGTAAGATCCTTTTTGACCCACCTCCTAGAGAAATGGAAATAAAAACAAAAATAAACAAATGGGACCTAATGAAACTTAAAAGCTTTTGCACAGCAAAGAAAACCATAAACATCCTTGATTTTTGATCCCCTTTAATTTTGTTTGATATATAATTCTAGGGTGAAAAAGGAATACAATTTTAAAAGACTGGGTATCTCTGTTGGATTTTTATCCATTTGCCCACTGCATATGCATTCACCTTCCTTTTCTTCTGTAAGTCTAGGAAGGCTGAATCATGTATCTATCTAACTTCCTAGCTCTCTGGCTTAGGTGGGGTGCCCGAGTTTGGCCAGGGAGAGGCAATAGCAGGGGTGCAGGAGGTGGCAGTGAGAGGTCTGGATGTTTCACCCATTTGTCCTCCTTGCTCTGGAGCTATGTGTCTACCAGTATCTACATCCCCCCAGGACTAAATATCCACTGGGAAGTACCCACTCCATGGTTTCAACATCCCTGTAGCTACTTCCTCCCCTGCTCCTTCAGAATCAGTTATGATCATGTCTTGCCATGTTGCTGGATTCAGAATGGCTTATCCTCTCCAGCCCATGCATCTCCAAATAGCCTTTTCATTAAAATCTGTTCATGTGAACCATTTAAGTGAATTTTTTATTCTTGTTAAGATTTGATTCACACAGTATTTATTTTTTTTCTCTTTAAGTAAAAAAATTGGCTTAAAGCATTTTAGGATAGGCTTGACTTTAATACAATCTTCTGCACTATTTGAAAGCAACAGAGAAAGAATTAGTCCTAGATAGCATCATGGGTGATCTGAGGCTTTACCTCATTTTGCTCTTAAGAACCAGTTTTTCTCTTTACCATTCTATCTTAAAACATGAAAGGAGAGGGGCAAAGAGGTAGTTCTTAAAATGTGGAGTCCGTGCATTTTTATATGTGATATTTTTCTATTATGTTAATGTTAATGGAATTTAAGCTAAGTGGTTAATCTAGTGGACATCAGTGTGGACCTAAGTTATAATAAGTACAGAGGTGTTGTATAAACATGTTTATAATGTCTAGTTGTTTTAAATGTAATAGAAAGCATTGATTCTGTGATCTGTAAGTATATTTCTGAATTGTACCTGATAATCTATGTCTGGTTCTTTTATCTGCCTAGTTTGTTTCCTAGTATCTTTGTAAAAGGATGAGCCAGCATCATCTCTCCTGTCTCTCTCTGTCTCTTTCTCTCTGTTGGTGTGCACCTGTATGCTTAAGCACTCACACAAATATAAAGAATTAATGTGATTTCTACAGGCAGATTTACCATTTCTTTAATTACCTACATTGTACCATTCTGTGTGCAATTTTAGTCCTTTTCTAAGTGAAAAGTCATTTTTGTATAAATAACTGGCTATTATTATGGATCATAAATGGATTGCATGTATTATGTAAACGATTCTAGGAATCCTATCTTGTTTTTTCATGTTTTATGCTTGATAGTATCAATTCTTTTTATTTACACCTAACATATTTCTGTTTATTTTGAAAGGTATTATTTGTCTTAATATTTTTTTTTATTTTAATAGATCTTTATTGAAGCATAATTGCTTCACAATACTGTATTAATTTCTGTTGCATAACAAAGCAAATCAGCCATATGCATACACATGTCCTCATATCCCCTCTCTCTTGAGCCTCCCTCTCATCCTCCCTATCCCACCTCTCTAGGTCACCGCAAAGCACTGAGCCAATCTCCCTGTGCTATGCTGCTCCTTCCCACCATCCAACTATATTACATTCAGTAGTGTATATATGTTGATGCTACTCTCACTTTGCCCCAGCTTCCACCTCCCACCCCATGTCCTCAAATCCATTCTCTATGTCTACCTCTTTATTCCTGCCCTACAACTAAGTTCATCAGTACCTTTTTTTCTTAGATTCCATATATATGCAGTAGCATATGGTATTTGGTTTTCTCTTTCTGACTTCACTCTCTATGACAGACTCTAGGTCCATCCACCTCACTACAAATAACTCAATTTCATTTCTTTTTATGGCTGAGTAATATTCCATTATATATATGTGCCACATCTTCTTTATCCATTCATCTGTGGATGGGCATTTAGGTTGGTTCCACATCCTGGCTATTGTAAACAGTTCTGCAATGAACATTATGGTACATGTCTCTTCTTGAATTATGGTTTTCTCAGGGTATATGCCCAGTAGTTGGACTTGCTGGGTCATATTGTAGTTTTATTTTTAGTTTTTTTTAAAGGAACCTCCATACTGTTTTCCATAGTGGTTGTATCAATTTACGTTCCCACTAACAGGGCAGGAGGGTTCCCTTTTCACCACACCCTTTCCAGCATGTATTGTTTCTAGATTTTTTGATAACGACCATTCTAACCAGCATGAGGTGATACCTCATTGTAGTTTTGATTTGCATTTCTCTAATAATTAGTGATGTTGAGCATCTTTCCTTGTACCTCTTAGCCATCTGTATGTCTTCGTTGGTGAAGTGTCTATTTAGGTCTTGCACCCATTTTTTAACTGGATTTTTTTTTGATATTGAGAAAGAAAATTAAAAACAAAGAAAGACATTTAAAATTAAATCCATGGAAATTAGGTATACAGGGAACAAAAAGAAACACATTGCAAAGAAAATGTTTCTAAATAAATAAAATTTAACTTGAAAATATTTCTGTGTGTACTTGGGTATGCAATCAAAAATATGTGGTATCTTGCCACAAAATATAAACATAGCTTGAAGGAATGGAGAAGCTGACAGGGAATGAGAAGTGGTGTATATTTTGTCTTCTGGCTAGTTTAGCATGTTATTCAGTACAATAAATATTTGAACATAAGTATTTCTTATGAAAATAATGTTTGTAAAAATTTAACAAAGAATATTCCAAATAAGGCAATCCTGTTCTATTTTCATGAAATTTACTCATTTAAAAAATATGGTTCTATAGTTTTGAGATGTTTAGTGAAATTTATTTATAATTAATAAACTATTACTATTAAAAGTAAACTTTAGCAAGAAAAGTTTTCTTGTGTGCATTTTTATGATCTATATTGTTCCATATAGGTGTTTAATATGGGTAATACATTCATCTTACGGGAACATTTATTTATCAATACATTGTTATCACAGACCTTTCTATTACCTTCTTATAATTTCAAACATTTTTCACAGTTATATTGAGATGCAATTGACATACAACACTATATAAGTTTAAGGAGTACAGTATAACTATTTGACCTACATACATCATGAAATGATTACCACAATAGGTTTAGTTAACATCCATCATCTATAGTCTATAATCTCCCTCACATATTTCTTTCTTCCCAATTCCCCTTCCCTCTGACAGTCACCTGTTTGTTCTCTGTATCTATGACTCTATTTCTGTTTAGTTATGTTTGTTCATTTGCTTGATTTTTAGAGTCCATGTATAAGTGAAATCATACAATATTTGTCTTTCTCTGTCTGACTTATTTTACTTAGCAAAATACCCTCTAGGTCCGTCCATGTTGTTACAAATGGCAAGATTTCATTCTTTTTTATGGCTGAGTAATATTCCATTATATATATATATCTTCCTTTACCCAACCATCTATTGATAGGAACTAAGACTGCTTCCATATCTCGGCTATTGTAAATGCTGCAGTGAATATAAGGGTGCATATATATTTTTGAATTAGTGTTTTTGTTTTCTTTGGTTAAATACCCAGGAGTGGAGTTGCTGGATCATATGGTAGTTCTATATTTTTAATTTTTTGAGGACCCTCCATACTGTTTTCTATAGTGGCTACACTACTTATTTTCCCACCAGCAGTGAAGGAGTGTTCATTTTCTCTATATCCTCACCAACACTTATATTTGTCTTTTTGGTAATAGCCATTCTGACAGGGGTGAGTGTATATTTTATTGTGATTTTTATTTACATTTTTCTAATAATGAGTGATGTTGAGCATCTTTTCATGTGCCTGTTGGCCATCTCTATGTCTTCTTTGGAAAAATGTCTATTTAAGTCCTCTGCCCATATTCTAATCATATTGGTTTTTGTTGATGAGTTGTATGATCTCTTTATATATTCTGGTTACATATATTCTGGATACTAATCCCTTATTGGGTGTATAATTTGCAAATATGTTTTCTCATTCATAGGCAGACTTTTTGTTTCATTGATTGTTTCCTTCACTGTGCAAAAGCTTTTTAGTTTGATTGGGTCCCATTTGCTTATTTTTGCTTTTGTTTCCCTTGCCTGAGGAGACAGAGCCAAAAAAATATTGTTAAGACTAATGTCAGATTGCTTACTGCCTATGTTTTCTCCTTGTAGCTCTATATTTTCAGGTCTTACATTCAAGTTTCTATTCCATCTTGAGTTTCCTTTTGCATATGGTGTAAGATAGTGATTCAGATTCATTCTTTTGCATGTAGCTGTCCAGTTTTTCCAACACCATTTTCTGAAGAAACTCTTTTCCCCATTGTATTGTATATTCTTGCCTCCTTTGCCATAGATTAATTGTCCATATGAGCCTGGGTTTTTGTCTGGGCTCTCTATTCACCATTGATATATGTGTCTGTTTTCTGCCAGTCCCATACTGTTTTGATTACTATATAGATTTGTAGTATAGTTTGAAGTCAAGGAGTGTGATACCTCCAGTTTTGTTCTTTCTCAAGATTGTTTTGGCTATTTGGGGTCTTCGGTGATTCCATACAAATTTTAGGATTAGTTTTTCCAGTTCTGAGAAAAATGTCATTGGTATTTTGATAGGGATGGCACTGAATCTGTAGATTGCTTTAGGTAGTATGGACTTTTTAACAATGCTAATTTTTCTATCCATGAACATGGTATAAGGTTCTGTTTATTTTTGTTCTCTTTAATTTCTTTTTTTTTTTTTTTTTTTGCGGTACGCAGGCCTCTCACTGTTGTGGCCTCTTCCATTGTGGAGCATAGGCTCCAGACGTGCAGGCTCAGTGGCCATGGCTCACAGGCCTAGCCGCTCCACAGCATGTGGGATCTTCCCGGACCGGGGCACGAACCCATGTCAGAACCGCTGTGCCACCAGTGAAACCCCTCTTTAATTTCTTTAATCAATTTCTTAGTTTTCATACAATAAGCCTTACACCTCCTTGATTAAATTTATTCCTAGTTATTTTATTCTTATTGATGCAATTATAAATGGGATTATTTTCTTAATCTCTCTTTCTGACAGTTTGTTATTAGTGTATATCAATGCAACAGATTGTATATTAGTTTTGTGTCCTGCAAATTCACTGAATTCATTTATTAGTTCTAGTAGTTTTTTTGGTGCAATCTTTAAGATTTCCCATATATGTAGTATCAAGTCATCTGCTAATAGTAACAGTTTTACTTCTTCCTTTCCAATTTGGATGACTTTTATTTCTTATTCTCATCTAATTACCATGGCTAGGACTGCCGATACTATGTTAAATAGAAACAGCAAGAGTGGACATCTTTGTCTTGTGCTGGATCTTAAAGGAAGAGCTTTAGGTTTTCACCATTGAGTATGATGTTAGCTGTGGATTTGTCATATATGGCCTTTATTGTGTTAAACATAATTATATGTTCCTGCTATACACACTTTATTGAGAATTTTTATCATAAATGGATGTTGAATTTTGTCAAATGCTCTTTCTGTATATATTGAGATATCATATGGTTTTTATCCTTTGTTTTTTTAATGTGGTGTATCATGGTTCATTCAAACTTAATGCACTGTTCAGAATATGAATAATTTTGAGGATTTAGCAACATTGAACCAAACAATTTTACTCAGGGAATTTGCTCCCACTTTGCAGAATAATGTGCTAATTACTATTATGATATTGTAAAACCTCAGGTATCATATTCTGTGAATGTATATTTTTAGGTAATAAAGTATTAATCATTCCTGGCTATTCTGACAGTCTACAACACAATGTGTTGTGCAAGAACAGCCTCTGAAGAACTCCCTGTTTAGACATATAATCTGCCTTTCTCCAGTTGCCTCTGCACTTTCTCTCACCTCTTTTTTTTGCTGATCCCCACAGAGTTAATCTTCTGCTACCTGGATACTTCTCAACCATTATCTCCCTTCCTATCTTGTCCTATTGCTAGCTGAGAACAAAATTGACAGAGGTGAGACAATAGCAATAGGCAAAAGAAGGATAAATAAACTTTATAAACATCTCTCATTCAAAATCCACTGATTTTTTGCTTAGTTCCAGGGATCATGAATCTCAGGCAACATTTATTATCTCATGTCCTCTCTTCAGAGGTCTGTTCATTAGCCTCAGTTTTCAAGAGTCTACCTAAATTCCTTTAATGAAAAAATATGATCTTAGGAAACAAAAGAAAGAGAGATATGATATGCCCATGAGAGTTTACTCAATCTTCTATGATTTTTCTCAATCTCCTGAATCTTTGCCCCAGTAAATCTGAAAGAATTACTGAATTCCAAGTTTCTATCACCCAATTTGAGAATTCTGAGGGCATTTCCACATATATATATATATATATATATATATATATATATATATGTGGAAATGCCCTCAGAATTCT